>NC_068316.1:21282064-21417064 GCF_025860055.1 Xyrauchen texanus | reverse complement strand
CGTTGGCGGGTTGAGTCTTCTCAAAAGACATCTCTTATACGGTAGCTAAACGCGTTGCGCATAAGAACAAACACACGCGATTCTTTTGAGTTTATGAATGCAATGTCTAATAATCAGAAGGTGTTCAGATTAGTCATCGCTGAAACGCGGGAGTTTTGTTCAGAGCGCGCTCTCACTCACTGAAATCTGCACTCAAAGCAGAGATGTACAAGCGATGTAGCCTACATAGGAGATTCAGTCTATTGACTGTTTTTGTTCTATTTCAGCTGCGAATAAAGTTTCAAACAAAGCTCACAGCAGAACCATAGCACATCTCATGGGACTGCCATAAAGTTGTCTTGACGTTGGACGTTCGATATTCGCATGTAGTTAAATACTAAAGTTACATACGACAGTTTCTAACTTCAATAGCATTTGAAGAGAATGACTTCACAAAACCAACTGCAAAGTGTTCATCTAGGTGTTAGGTATGATGCACACCTTTTGGATTTTTGATATTTAATAAAATAAACTGTCAAATCACATGTATTTCACTTGGCTACTGTGTGGGCTCATACACCAAATATGCTACATTTAAATATGTCATAGCTGATAGAACACTGATGAGAATATTGCTTGAGAATAAATTGTATTTACACACACACAAAAAAAAAAAATTCAGACAAGCAACCGTTTTCTCCATCTAGATTTAAGGAGCTTTACACACAAACATCAGAGCTAAAAAGGCCTATTTGATGACCTGTCCTGTTATGCATTTCATGTAGACTTGTGGTACAGTCGTCATTTACATATAGCCAACAACACATTTCCCAACCAAAAATATTGGCCAGTGAAAATGCTGAGTGGTTAACTTTAGAAAACCACTAGCCACAGTGGCTGGTGAGCAAAAAAGTTAATGTCAAGCCCTGTTATACATGTATGATTTCATAAAATATTATGTTGTACTGTTGTTTTACATATGGTTAGTATTACTAGTTTGACGGCTCTAACTTCGGCTAGAAGGTTTACAAGTTTCCCTCATCACGATGTTAAACCGAGTGGAAATTAAATGAATAATAATACAAGTGCTTGAGGTGAGATGGATTGATATTGAAACGTAGTATAAAGACCGTTTCGGGTATGCTGAGTGCGATACTGTATGGCGCCATCAGTGTACATGTAGGCGCCATGTATAAAGTACATGCACGCTTCAGACGCTTTGTATGGACTTAACGTTGTTATGACCCTTTATTATTATGATGATTTGTATTGATTTATTATGAAGCTCGCGTTTGCAAGTTATTTGCTCTGCCTACTTGTATGGTCTCTCATTTATGATTAATGTTAACACTTAATATTAGCTTTACATGAAGGCCCAAACACATCTGTCTTTAGTGACGTGTCTAAACACCTATTTTTAACGTATCACATCGACCAGCATACCCGGTAAAGAAGTTTACTTTTATGTGAGCCATTTTTTTAATTTCTCTTTGTCTTTTGTAGGATAGGGTACTGCTGAACAACAATTAGGACTGGTCCTTTTAATTATTGCTTTGGAGGGTCAGGTTTGTAAATTTTCCTTCTCCTATGCTCTACCTCACCATTCTCGTTGGCAAGTAACTCAATGTGGAAATGCAAAGATTGTGGTGTCTCCCAAGTCAAGCGTTCTGAGCTTCTCAAGCATTTTAAGCTTGATCATCGGAATTTTGGACGTCGTCATCCTTATCCTTGTGTTTATTCAGACTGTCCTTGTTCATTTAAAACTTGGAGTTCTCTGAAGAGCCATGTGTCAAGGAGGCATCCTCAGCATCCCCCTCAAAAAGATGCATTGACAACTTATAAATGCTTGCTTTGTGAATACAAACACATGTCATCGTTTAAAGACTACTTCCATCACATTGGGCAGCACCTGAAAAATAATGAAACTGTTCCTTGTGTTTTTAGTGGGTGCTCATACAAAACCAATATTTATGGATCATTTAGAACCCACAAGGCAAGAAAACACAAATCATTCTCTGAAGAGGACTTAAAGTCTGGCATTGTTGTCAGTGAAAGACCAATCCCTATTGTTTCTGCAGAAGATGACAATGAATCAGACGAAGATGTCTCACTTGATGAACCTACATCCTCTGGTGTAATAACAGAAAATACTGAAGACTTGTCCAAAGCTATAGAGCACAAATTAGCCTCAGTCCTATTAAAGTTAGAGCACGTTTTTCTTGTACCTGGTGTGGCCATTGATGACCTTTTGCAGGAGTTGCAGTATTTAATAAGTACAGTTTCAGTTCCAGTTGTTAATCAAACTATTCACCAGATACTGCAGGAACATAATTTGCAGGTTGAGAAAATGTTGTAGATGAGTTAGCCAGCTTTCTTTGCCAGTCACATCCAATTCAAACAGCAATCAGAGAGCAAGGTCCACTTTCCACTACATGGAAACGGAAGTCATACTACAAAGCCCATTTTTCAGTAGTAAAGCCTGTAGAGTATGTGCTTGATCGTAGTGACGGAAGGACATTTCAGTACGTTCCAATTCTACAATCCCTGCAGCAACTTCTGAGTTGCCAGCTAATACTTGATAATACACTTCATTTAAAATCGGTGTATAAAGGAGATGAATGTAAATATACATGCTTTTTTGATTCACTCAACTTCCAAAGGAATGAACTGCTTTCTGAACCTGCTATCTCTTTAATTTTGTACGTTGATGAATTTGAGATATGCAACCCCTTGGCACGTCCAAGAAAAACACAAAGTTTTTGCAGTTTATTGGATATTAGGCAATTTACATGAGGGATGTCAGTCATCCCTGTCTGCTATAAATTTAGCTGCTTTAATTAAAAGCAGTGATGTTAAGCGTTTTGGGTATGACAAAGTGCTGGAACCATTGATTGATGACCTTGTCACTTTGGAGAGACATGGACTTTTCATTGAAAAACTCGGAAAGACTGTGAAGGGCACAGTTCAATGTATTGTTGCTGACAATCTTGGTGCTCACAGTATTGCCGGATTTGTGGAAAATTTCTCTGGAAAATATGTCTGCAGATTTTGTACAGCAGAGAAGGAAGAATACCAGACTCAAGAAGTTGGATCTGAAACATTCTGCATCAGAACTGAAGAACTACATTCTGCTCATCTTCAGTTTATGAAAGACAATGACTTGCCTCACCATTTTGGTGTGAAAGGGGGGTGTGTGTTTTCAGAAAAATTATCACACTTCAATGTTTGCACAGGATTCCCGGCTGATGTTGTGCATGATCTCTTTGAGGGTATAGTGCCATTTGAGATAGCTTTGTCCTTGACAGTCTTTTCATCTAAAAAGTATTTCAACTTGGAACACCTGAATAAAGCAATTCAGAACTTTCCATTCAAATGGAATGACAAGACAAATCGTCCACATACTGTTCCTCTCACATTTTCTGCAAGAAGAACAGTAGGGGGTAATGCCCATGAAAATTGGAGCCTGTTGAGGTTTTTTCCTTTTTTGATTGGAGACAGAGTGCCTGCCAATGAACCTGCGTGGCAACTTCTGAATGATTTGAAAGATATTGTAGATCTTGTTGTCGCTCCTTCACACACCAAAGCTTCTATAGCATATCTGGCCTTCAAGATATCTGAGCATAGAATCAGATTCCAAGAAGTTTTTCCCGAGACTAAAATTTTGCCCAAACACCACTACTTGGAGCATTATCCTGAGCTAATTGAGAAATTTGGCCCTCTGGTTGCTCTGTGGACAATGCGATTCGAGGCTAAGCATAGCTTCATTAAAAGAGTTGTGCTTCACACCAACTGCTTCAAGAATGTGCTCCTGTCGTTGTCACAAAGACATCAGTTTCATATGGCGTATCATCTGTATCAGTGCAGCTCTCTTAAACCAAGATTAGAAGTATCACATGTTTCTAATATTCCCATTGATGTTCTGAATGAAGACATATCACGGACTGTACAACAGAAACACCCAAACCTGGATGTTGTGTGCTTGTCCAAGGAAGTAACATTTAAAGGCTTCAACTACAGAGAAAGTATGGTCATTGCTCATGGAGAATGTTCAGGACTTCCAGAGTTTGGCGAAATTGTGCAAATTATTGTGTTGCAGGACAAACCACTGTTCATTGTCAGAAGACTTGATGCATGGTATACTGAACATTATAGAGCCTATGTCTTGGTCCAGTCATCTGACAAGAAAATTGAACTTTTAGAGCACCATGACCTTACAGACCCATATCCACTTGTTCAGTACACAATTGGGGGGAGACGCATGGTGGTTCTGAAGAGATATATACATGTTTGAGGTTAGCATTATTTATAAATTCTAAGAAAAGTGTACAAGATGTAGTGAACATGTAAATGTCTAGCAATTACCTATTAATTGTACTGTATCTAATCATATTTATTTTCTTTTTCCAGAATCTGTTAGCATGTCAGGAAGAAGACCTGCCAAGCTTTTGGTGATTGTGGGTCAAGATGATTCAAGAAAGTTGCTTCTGCCAGATGGGATTCCCAAATCAGTGGATGAGCTCAGTGAAAAAGTGAGGGAAGCTTTTGGATTAAATTGTAGATTCAGACTACAGTATCAGGACAAAGATTTTGGGGATGTATTTGTAAATTTGATGAACACTGTAGAACTTCAGAGTCTTGGCACTCTAAAGATTATCCCATTGCAAGACGAAGACTCATTCACTGCTCAAACAAATGATGGGACCCAGACTAATGATGATGCTCTGTCCTCCGTTGGCTCTGTCGACACTGATGATACAATCATCTTCTCACCCCCTGTCTCAGAAACAGTTTCTACAAGAAATCAACAGTGGCCAAAAGAATTTAATATTCCACGCTTTTCTTATGACACTGAACTCCAATTAGAGAGAGAAATTCTCTTTTTAAGGCTAACGGAACAAGGCTGACTGTCACTCCAAAGATGAAGTCTGATATTCTGGAGAAGGTTTGTGATGAGATATACAAGTATAAATCTTATCCAAGCAGTGCAGACTTCTGTGAAGTTTCAGAGGCACTTATCAAGAAACACCCTTGCTTAGCAGAAAAAGGATCCTTCAATGGGTGCTATGGGTGGACACAGAGAATTAAAATGAAGATGGGAAACCTACGCACACAGTTGAAAGGTCTTGGATGCCCTGAGTATTTGGTAAATTCTCTGAAAACCAAAGCCTCAGACCATGCTTTTCCAGCAAAAAATGTTAAACGACCTAAACGGGGTGAGGCCAATCATATTCCATCCCTACCTGCTGGAGAGACATCAGCAAACCTTGAAATTGAGCGCCTGGCACTTGTAAAGGACGTGAAGAAAAGAAACAATGCATTGACAATCAGAGAAAAAATGACAAAGACGTTTGCCTTTCGCAGACAAGAGACTGTGGAAAACCAACCTAGTGTTCAAGAACTGCAAGAAAGATGGCCAGCTCTGTTTCAACAAGAGGAGGTAAAAGCATTTATTTGTATTGAAAAATGTTAAAATGTAAGTGACTAATACTGAATTTACCATAGTTTTTACAATGGTATTTTAGTATGTAGTTTTTTTTTTAAAATGTTTTAGATGCCCTAATTATACCTTTTGTTGTTTAATGCTTTGTGTGTCTGTATTTTTACAACTAGTTCTCAAAGAAAAATTCATATTTTTCAGAAGTCTATTTTCTGTTTCTCTTTCTTACAGATTAATGCCGAATTTTTTCGCATCACGACCTTACCTTTACAATCGAGATTTATGGCCTCTTTGGACAGACAGAGCTCTCAGCTTCTCCAGGTTATTAGGAGCAAAGGTGGTGTCCTCCGTGAAAAAACTAAGGATACTATTAAAGTTATGGATCAGGTATTGGTTGCATGCTAACAAAATTGCTTGTGGCAATCAATTTAGTAGTGTTTTGGTCTAATAAAAACAATACATCTTGAACATTTTGTAGAGTCTGGACATAGACATCAGAAGAGAGTGCCTGCTGAAGTGCCTGATCATGTACCTTGGTGAAGATGCAAGCTGTCTGATCAAAGAATACCAGGTAATGTAGACAATGCAAAGTACTGACATTTTCTCCAACCATGTTTGCCTTAAAGTTATATTTCACTACCAAGTCAATATTTCCCCATGTTTTACTCACCCTCAAGGCATCATAACTGAATATGGTTACAGGTGCATCTCAATAAATTAGAATGTCGTGGAAAAGTTAATTTATTTCAGTAATTCAACTCAGATTGTGAAACTCGTGTATTAAATAAATTCAGTGCACAAAGACTGATGTAGTTTAAGTCTTTGGTTCTTTTAAGTGTTATGATTTAGGCTCACATTTAACAAAAACCCACCAATTCACTTTCTCAACAAATTAGAATACTTCATAAGACCAATAAAAAATCATTTTTAGTGAATTGTTGGCCTTCTGGAAAGTATGTTAATTTACTGTATATGTACTCAATACTTGGTAGGGGCTCCTTTTGCTTTAATTACTGCCTCAATTCGGCATGGCATGGAAGTGATTTGTGGCACTGCTGAGGTGGTATGGAAGCCCAGGTTGCTTTGATAGCGGCCTTCAGGTCATCTGCATTGTTGGGTCTGGTGTCTTATCTTTCTCTTGACAATACACCATAGATTCTCTATGGGGTTCAGGTCAGGCGAGTTTGCTGGCCAATCAAGCACAGTAACACCATTGTCATTGAACCAGCTTTTGGTACCTTTGGCAGTGTTGGCAGGTGCCAAGTTCTGCCGGAAAATGAAATCAGCATCTCCAAAAAGCTTGTTAGCAGAAGGAAGCATGAAGTGCTCTAAAATGTCCTGGTAGATGGCTGCGTTGACTGTGGACTTCAGAAAACACAGTGGACCAACACCAGCAGATGACATGGCAGCCGAAATCATCACTGACTGTGGAAACTTCACACTCGACTTCAAGCAACATGGATTCTGTGCCTCTCCACTCTTCCTCCAGACTCTGGGACCTTGATTTCCAAATGAAATGCAAAATTTACAGTCATCTGAAAAGAGGCCTTTGGACCACTGAGCAACAGTCCACTTCTTTTTCTCCACAGCCCAGGTAAGACGCTTCTGACATTGTCTCTGGTTCAGAAGTGGCTTGATAGCCCTTTTCCTGAAGACGTCTGAGCGTGGTGACTCTTGACACACTGACTCCAGCTTCAGTCTACTCCTTGTGAAGCTCTCACAAGTGTTTGAATCAGCTTTGCTTGACAGTATTCTCAAGCTTGAAGTCATCCTCGTTGCTTGTACACCTTTTCCTATTTAAATTTAATATGCTTTGATACAGCATTCTGTAAATAGCCACACCTTTCAGTAATGACCCTCTGTGACTTACCCTCTTTGTGGAGGGTGTCAATGTTCGACTTCTGGATCATTGCCAAGTCAGCAGTCTTCTCCGTTATTGTTGTTTCAAAGAACAAGAGATACCCGGAATTTATACTGTAGGGATGGTCATTAATTGAAACTCAAATGTAAATATTCTAATGTTTTGAGATACTGATTTTATACTTTCATGAGCTGTAAGTTCTAATCATCTAAATTAAAACAAAAAAAACTTTTGAAATGTTTTACTTTACATGCAATGAATCTAAAATATATGAAAGTTTCACTTTTTGAAATAACTTACAAGAAAAAATTAACTTTTTCACGACATTCTAATTTATTGAGATGCACCTGTATATTCTTGAAGAACAAAACAGACAAAGTTATAATCCTACGTATTTTTTTACTTCCAAGCGGTAGAATGGGAGTGAATTGTTGACTTTTTGAAGCTTCAAATAGTGCATCCATTGATTAAAAAACTGCTCGACACTGCTCTGTGGTCTTAACAAAGGTCTTCTCAAGCCTTGAGGGTGAGTAAAACGTGGGGAAATTTTGATTTTGTAGTGACATATCGCTTTAAAGTAGTTCAAGTAATTGTGTTATCATTTACACATCAGCCTGTGTGACTTTCTTCCACAGAACACAAAAGAATATATTTTGAAGAATGTTGTTAAGAGACCCCCATTCACTTGCATTGGTTTTGTGTCCATACAATAATAGTGAATGGGGGCTGTGCTGTTCTGTTACCAACATTGTTCAAAATTCTGCAGAGGACAGTACAGGTTTGAAATGACAAGAGAAATTTAAATGATGACAGAATTTTGATTGTGAATTACTACTTTAATAGGGATTGGTTCACCCAAAAATGCATTTTGAACACTGTTGAGTAGATTGATAAATGCCTCTGATTGGCCATTGTGGTACTGCAATGATCAACGCACGGGAGCGTTTGAGAGTACACGGAAGCGTTTGAAAGTTTTTTTTAAAAAACGGGAGTGGGAGCTTTTGAAAGCAAAAGCAGCAGTCTATCAGCGGACCGGTCCTGCTTTCAAACGCTCCCGTGTGTATCTGTGCAAGCGCTGTGTGAAGAGCGCCATTGATGTATATTTACAACATGTTTTGAAGCGCTGATCATTGTAGCCAATCACAGACATATCCGATGAGCGCGAGTACACAATGGCCAATCAGAAGTGTTTACGATTCCGCTCAACAGCGCTCAAAGCGTCACATTTTTAAAATTTCAGTACCGACTTGGTACCGAAGTCAGTACTTTTGACAACACTACTAGGGTTAGTTAAATAGTTTACCCAAAAATGAAAATTCTTACGTTGTTTACTTATCCTTAAGCTATTCAAATATTTAACTTTAATTAAATTTGGTTCAGAGACATTTTATGACAATTATGAGAGAAGTTTCATTTTTGGGTAAACTATTCCATGAAGGTGAAAATACTTCATTAAGTGTTTGGTTTTACACTGCCCATTTTAAACCAGTTTTTGGGCCAAACTTGTTTTAACTTCAGAAGAATTCTAAAGGTTTGATTTTGCAGTCAGTTCTAAGTGACTGTTAATGGAAAAGATTACGTGTTTCTCTTCGAAACCATAACCGATTCTTATGGTGAATTTACATTGTATCCAATGTGTCTATGTATATGGATACTAAAACAATACTATACACATTGTAAAAATGTTTTATGACAAAAATTGTCAAGTTTATGATGTGTTTACATTGTTAGACAGTGTGTATTTGTATGAGGGTACTGTACACATTGTAAAACATTTTGTATTATGACAAAATAAATTGTCAAAAGTTCGATGCTTGAAGTCATTTTTCTTAGATCATAAAATTACACATTCTGAAAGTAAATACATTTCTTTATATCACATTAATATTTTAAATTGTATTTGTTTGGATATTTGGTTAGATGTAAAGTAAAATAATTAAGTTAATACAAAGACAAAACATTGAGACAAAGTATAATTTGAGATTTCATTAAATTAAAAACTTTATTTGATTCAAAGATACTTTTTGCTTTGGCTAAGTAATGGATAGTTAATTCTCTTCAAAGTAAAAATTTTAAGTTGATAAAAAGTAATGTAATTAGATGTAACAAGTTGACGCAAAATTTTTACTTTGATCTAATGAGACACTTTTTTCAGTGTACAAAGTAAAAAAACATTTGCACTCACCCAGAGCTGAGAAACATAGAAACCAATTAACATATGCACATAAATAAACTCAGAGTCTATATAAAGGCTATCACATTTAATTTCACATATTATTCAGCAAAACAAGTGGTGAAAGTTGTCTTTTCATAAAATCTTCTCTACCTATGTTAATAGATTTAATGCACATACACACATGGAAGCTTTTTATAAGCTTCTGAGTTTCTTGTACCGCTTCACAGATTCTTTACATCATAAAAGCAGATCATCCATTGGTTTGCATGACTCCAACAAGAACCCAAGTAGAATTTAATAAGAATCTAAATATTACAAGTATTGCTATTGCTACACTTCTTTGCCTTAAAAATAACAGACAACATAATATATACTCTCATCAAAAAAACGCAATTTACAGTATGACACTGTTGTCAACACACTAAAACCACTAAAAGCCTCTCAGAGAAGTTGCATCTCTAAACATATCTCCTATAATGCTTAGCACGCACACATTTACAATCACTGCAGTTCAGCACACAGCTGACCCGAGACAGGTGTGAGGAGTCCCTCCCATTTCACACACTCTAAAACAACCTAAACATGTTCAGTTTAACATCATGATGATCGCCCTGCATGATCTGATGCAAACTGTGGTTACTCCACTTCCTTTCAGATATATCCCTATATGACAGTAACAGGAGAAAGTGAAAGAAACTGCTGCAGAAAGACTGGCAAGTCAACATTCAGACATTTCCTTATTTACATGTCTTTGTCACCCTGGCTTCCGATCAAGTTTCCAACTTTGAATTTCCAACAGCTTTAAACTGTAAACAGCTGCTGAACAGATAACACTGAACAATGAACAAATATTGAAGACTGACTTGTGACACTTTACAAAAAGGCTCTTAACATGAACATTCATTTATGCCATAGTTAACACAATTAAGGATAAAAAATAATTTTGCAGCATTTATAAAAAAAAAAATTATTTAAATTTGTACACATACTAATACATTTGTAACAATAAATGTATAGGTTACACTCTTATGCTGAATTTACACTACACGATTTTAGCCGATTTTCACTTGCCGACAGTTTTGTGGAGATCACTGACAAAAGGCCGAAATCATAGGATAATCGGAGCACTCTTCTGTGAACGATATATGAATTATCAAAAGACGTGATTTGAGAGATGTGCCAATGTGTCGCCAATGTCAGCGAGATATCTAGAATGTTAAATATCTGGACCCGTCTGCGACTCCAAATCTCGCAATGTGAAATGTGTTTTGACTGAATACAATCGCAGCGTTGACCTACTATCATGGTATTGGTACTGACTACTGAAATTTTGGTACCGTGACAACACTACTCTGAACTGTACCACAACCGGGAGGAGAAAGAGAAGAGTTGGAGAGAAATTGTCAATTCTCTTGGACAGTCAGGTAAGTAAATAGGTAGATTTTTCAGTAGGAGGTACTTTTTCATATTGTAACCAATAAAATATATAATTTAAAACATACACATCATATTCTGAAATGCATAACATATGATCATGCATTTGTTTTCGTATCTTGTATCACTTCTTGCGAGTACTGTGTTGTGAAACGTAATTTGGAGTCCAGGCAGAGTGTCGGGAATTCATCAATAGTGAAATGTTTTGTAATGTGCTCACTCCGGTCACCGATTCCTTGTATAATTTCAAAACTCTACGACTTCAAAAGACAAGACAGATAGTTGTGCAATATGAATGATATGACAATCTGACGTCTTTGAAAGTTGTGTAATGTATAGGAGGCATTCGGGGGAAAAAAGGTTCTTTGGGGTTCTATATAGAACCATATGGTTCTTTACTCAGCTCCAAAGAACCCTATATGCCAAAAAAGGTTTTAGTTACAAAGATATACAAAAAAAGAACCCTTTTTGCACAGAAGACTGAGAGGGCGATGTTACCTTGGTAAGGAAAAATGTTTTCATTTGTTGATTAATTTTGTTATTTTTATTTATTTTGACATAAATCATTTATGATTTAAACATTTATTTCCTCAAGCAAAGAAAAAATGTCGACAAAACCATTTCGTCCAAGCCTGCGATATTCTCTGCCAGAACCCTAAAAAGGAATATATATATAACCTTTTAGGGGTTCCAAATATGAAGCGAGTAATAGAACCCTTTAGGGTTTTCTTCTAAGAGTGTAACATCAGTTCAATATGAAGTAACATTAGCTATTTCATTTCCAGAATTTCTTTTTTTCAAATCACTTTTGCAACAAGATGGGACTTCTGAGAGGCTGGTGCCCTGTGGCCTTGCAGGATCATAATCTATACTTGATGATACCTAATGCATTAACCTAATGTTTCTCAGATAGATCCTTGTGAAACAGAAGTCATGTAATGTTAACGTACAGAACTTAATAGCAAAATGTTTTCAATTGATGATACTGCTTGATCTTATTGTGTTCTTAAAAGGATACAAGATGTAATACTCTACACACTGAGACATTCCTATTCAGTGCTGGTTCATTATGGTGACCTGACAGTCCCACCCCCCTGCAAGTGTGCATCTGTGCCAGTCTGAACAATCTCTCCTTCACACCCAAACAAACTAATTAAACTAGTCCACATAATTAAAACAATGAGCTACATGCTGCCTTGAGGTGTTTGTTTAATTTCCCCTGGTGTTCACTAAGTTAAGGAAATGAAAAACAGTGATCATTAGAGACTAAATGTTGATAACCACCTGGGCAGGGTTAGGTCAGAACCATTAGGAAATGTCATCAATTAGCTTGTTGGTTCACATGAGTAATACTTCCCTAAGGAGGAATTATTAAATTCAATAAAATAAAAAATCTTAAACAACAATCAAGACAACAATCAAAAGCTTTTTTTTCACAGACAAAGAAACAAATCTGATTCATATTCCCAGTAGACTTTTGCATATCTACTGTATTAGTAATAATTTATTGGCCGTGAGAAAATTAAACAAAGCATCTGCTTCCATTTATGTTTCACAATGATCAAACAATCTTAAACAACAACAAAAACACCAACTTTTTATTTCTAATCTCTCTTAAATGGATCAAATGCCCAGATATCCTATTAAACAGCCTCGCCTTTTTAGTTAAGGGCATGGCAGCGCACCATCTATGTAGGTGATCGTACAGTTTGGATTTGAATAACTCTTTACTTTGGTATTGTGTGTGCGTATCAGTGTGTAGTTCTTTGTGCGCCTGTGCCTGTTGTCCTGGCATGGAGTGTTGGCAGGGAAACAAACACACTGTTTGTAGTAGCAATGACTCACAAATTAACAGAAGCTGGGAAATGGGCCAGTGAGACCAGCCCACTGTCTTTCGAAGGCTTTTTAATCCATCTCTTTTCAATCACTGCAGCTGCTGACTTTTAGCTGCTGTTTTGATTGAAGCTCTGAAGCTGAGTAATACTGAACTCTTAAAGATGTATGCAGTGTGCCAGTGTGTGCAGAAAGTATACCTGAATAGAGCAGGCTATTCATGGGTACACATTCCATATCTAACCAGTGTGTGTGTCTCTGCATCACTCTCTTTTATTCCGTCTTTTTCATTCTGTTAAATAGCATCTCTTGGAATTCACTTACTCAGCCCGGTCTTTTATGAGAATTGTGTGGTTCAAAGTCTCATTTGATCCTCAAACATTGCTATCAAGCTGTTATCTGAGGCTGGAGTGGAACTTGAAATTTTGGTGTCGAAAGTGTGGATATCTGCTTTGTAGCGGTGTAATTATTATTTATTTTTACTTTATTGTACAGTATGTAGTTTGTTATATTTCTTATAGCATTCCATCAACATTCCAATCATTTAATTGATTAAGGCTGCGTTCACACTAATACGTTGTTGATGAAAGCACATTAATTCTATTAAATTTACACCTCTCATCCACAAGTTTTTTCTCCACCGAAATTTTAGAAAATGCTCTTAATCACTTGAGTTTTAAAACAAAAACTGATTAGTGTTTTTCATATACAGCATATAAACAGATAAGTTTTAATATATGTAAGGAATAATTGACAACTGACCGTTGAATTGTAGAAAAATAATGCACACCTGAGGTGGTAATGTGGTCACGATGCACAGCGGCAGGTGTGCATTATTTTTCAACAATTCAACAGGCCGGAGTCAATAATTCCACTTATACCATGGTTAACACACCTCAAGCCACGATCAACCAGATCGTTTAGGGTTTTATTTCAAGGCATTTTCTGTTTTTCATCCCTAAAACGCTGTTGTAGTGGAACTACTTTCTTCCACCACAGATTCAGCGTACAGCTCAAGCCTTCGTTGTTATTTTGAAAACATCACGTTAGAACTAGCAACGGAGGCTTGCACTGCTTTACTTACTGGATTTACTATAGTAATAAGGTAGTGCATGTGTGTGTGTTTGTATTTGAGGGATCGAAATAGAGAAACGCAGAAAATGAGGGAGATCAGTTTTGGGATTACATTTTTTGTTGCAGCTCTCGTCAGAAGGAACATCACTTCAAAATCATCAAGATGTGTGTCACCATTTTCCCATTTTAAACCTTAATAAATTTTTTCATCCCCACTGAGATGCAAGAGTAAGCTGACATGACAAGTGTAGTGCTTTCCACTACAGCTATGTGAGGCTGATTAGGATGAACTATATTGAAACATTAAAAGTTATTTTGGATAACAGAAAATGCTGTATTGATCAAGTCGCAGGGGTGCGGTTCTATTGAGTCTCAGTGTGTGTGTATGTGTGTGTGTGTGTGTGTGAGAGAGAGAGTGAGCGTGTGCAAGTGTGGGGGAGATGAGGGAGTGCGAGGGCTCTTTTTAATTGAAATAGAAATAAATGTAGGATATTTTAGACATTATTTGAAATTCTTTACCGATTTACTTCAACCAATGTCTTTGTTTTAATTTGTTAATTAAGATTATCTAATCAGTAAATTGTGAGGCAGCAGCGCAGTGCATAAAATCTGCTGATACGGATCAGGAGCTTCAGTTAATGTTCAAATCAACCAACAAAATGGGGAAAAATTTTGATTTCAGTGATTTGGACAATGACATGATTGTTGGTACCAGATGTTGACACACAACAGACTCTAGAATTTACTCAGAATTGTGTCAAAAACAAAAAACATCCAGTGATCCAGTTCTGTGGATGGAAATGCCTTGTTGATGAAAGAGGTCAACAGAGAATGGCCAGACTGGTTCAAACTGACAAAGTATTGTAGTTATAATTTGAACTGCAATATGCTATACCTTTTGGTTAATCCCTTAAACCTTTATTTTGGCAGAAGCATTTATTTTGGTGGAACAAGGAAAATGTGTTTGTTTGTGGTTGAGTTGGCAATGAATTGTAATGCAGAGAAATGCTTTAATCAACACTTCTGTCCACAAAATACCCAAAGTTATGTTTTTTTCTTTAGATTAGGATAGTGACTTTTATCGGCCAAGCATATTTGGAATTCCGCAAAAGTGCAATTAGTGAATATTGAGAACTGTAAATATAACGTGCTCATCTCATTAGCCTCACGCACAATTGGAGTATGTGTAATACACTACAGAGAACAGAGCTATACCTATTCAGTAAGCGCAGAGAGCAGAACGTGAATACCTCCATTTATTTAAATCGCAGCCCTTGCTGTTAGATTTAGATTTTATTTTGATAAATCGTTTAGCCCTACCTTGATCTTCTATGATATTCACCCCAATGTCTTTCATTTTAATGGGCTGTAAGTAAATTAAATCCTTTGCTTAAATTCTTAGTTTGCCTTGTATGGTTTAATTTCTATATTTACTGGAATTAGGAATTACCTGTTGCATGTGAGCGTGTGTTTGAGTCTGTGTTTGAGCTGCTTACACACTGTCACAAGTGCTAGTCTATACTAAGTCTTTAGCAGCTTACATTCAACAGTCATCCCTTACACTAAGGTACTTATTGCATATACAAACACCCTTTCATTTAAGCCGGAGACAGACGTAAATAGTCTCAGACGGACACATTACACCACACAGAGTATATAGCCATAATTCAGTCTATAATGCACAAACCAAGGACGTTTTTGGAGTACAGGCTACAGCAGTGGTTCGATTGGTGGGTGGCAGGTCGGTTCTGATAGGTTTGTTAACAACAGGGAGAAAACAATGCAAAACACACATAAAAAAATCCAACCAACCATACAGTAGTGCATAGTATAGTGACTTTAACTTTTAAGAAGGAGGACAAAAGGCATATCATATATTTTGCTGTTGACATCAAAGGCCATATGTCCAATCAAACTCTACAATATTTTGCCCCAAATTCTCTCAGAAATTATAATAAATAATAAATTAGGCATTTATGGACAAGTGTGGCATGCCCTCATCCTTAAAAAACAATGAAAAACTCAACACATCTCATGACTCTTAATAATTTGTAAGAAATCGTAAGATAATATATGACTAAAGTATATAGATAATATTGTGTGAAGGCTTTTAGGCCAACCACTCACTAGCCTTCTATCTAAAATGTTTAATTAAGAAAGGAAACATCTCTGAACAAATCAGGTTACGCATTCCTATATATTTATTCAAATTAGAGATGTCCCGATCGATCGGCCGCCGATCGAAATAGTCCGATATTCATCTTAAATCCATGAACGGCGATCTGCTGATCATGCCTAGACGTAGGGCCGATCTGTTTTGCAGCATGCGGGCAATCACATATACACTGCTCCTCTAATGAATGAGTAATTGCTCAGCCCTTGAAGCATGACAGAATGGCCTATGGAGGGTGAGTTGTTGGCAATTCTAAGCATTCATGAATACAAATTTTCAGACATGATGTAATTGAGATGAATATGCCGGATTGTTTTTAAAATTGTGTAAGAATTACATGTGTATGAATATTAATTTGTCCATTTTCTAGAGTCGTTACGGTAGTTATACGGACTCGTTGCACAGTGAGCAGGAAGAGGATAAAGAGGCTGCTAACAGGTTTAAAAAAATTAAACAACAAATAAACATGCAAATACATGAAGTGAGTTGTGACAATCAGACATTGTGTCGAGTGATAGAGACTGTTTGAGCAATCATGAGCGCTTTTAGCTTTACTCTCTTTAACATGAGCGCTCTGTGTCAGTCAAAGGTGTGCACAGTAGAAGTTGATTTTATATAGGAGTTTTATAAAAATGCTAGCAGCACTAAGTTAAATGCATTAAGCTGAAGACATATTTTAGTTACTTTGTTTACTAAAAACAGTCTGCAGCTCTATTATCTAAGCAAATACAATTATCGGATCAGGGCACGGTATCGGCAGATATTTAATATTTAAATATCGGATCGGGGGCCAAAAAAGCTGATCATGACATCCATAATTCAAATATATAAGTTATTTTCCTATTAATATAATGTTTATGTATAGGGTTTGGGTAAGGGGTTAAACTTCCCTGTTAGGTTTGGTTTAGGGGTTACACTTAGGAAAAAATGTAATAACATTTTTTGTTTGTTCATTTTTCTAATATATTATTATATTAAGTTGTGTGTTTTTACATTACATTTATGCATTTGGTAGACATTTTTATCCAAAACAACTGACAGTGCACTTATTACAGGGAAAATCTCTCCAGAGCAAGCTGGAGTTAAGTGCCTTGCTCAACAACACAATGGTGGTGGCTGTGGGAATCGAACCGGCAACCTTCTCCTAAACAGTTCTGTGCTTTAGCCCACTATGCCACTGCCATTTTTAATAGTCTCTTACGATTTTGCCATCTCGTACTGCTGTCACGACCTGTCATGAGACCGGGGTGGAAAAACTACACAAATTAAAAGACACCAGACTACATTAACTGGGTTCATTGGCAAAGAGGATAAAATGGTTTATACAAATAACATTCTGGTTGGGATGTTGAATAAATGGCTCAATAAATACAATAAATTCTACTAATACACACATGTCTATCCTGAAGAAAAAAAACTGTTATGAACCACTGGACTAAAGAAAAGAGTTCAAGGATATTTAATATGATTCTTGTTTTGCTGCTGTAAGGGTTTCTGAACATCGTTCCGTCTCTTTAAGCATGCAAGAAACACAGATTCTGACATCATAGACTGTTTCCAGAGAGGTACATATGTGTTTGCATGTTTGTCTTGGTGAGGTCTGCTTAAATATTCACAGAGGTGCCTTGCACTCCCCTAAGCAGGTTTCCAGCAGGGCTCCATGAACTTTGGTGGTCTCTTAAAAAGTGTGTAAATCTGGAGGGCCTTGTTTTCCAGTGCTGTGTTTTTCTTTATGCCTCGAATGCATACTGAAAGCCAGCGCTCACACGGTTAACGCGACAGAGAGAAAAAAAGTAGAGAGTCACTTGGCAGGTTGACAACATGGGGTCACCAGGGCCAGGCAAAACACAGACGCCGCCACCACAGACCCTGCTGTATGATAAAAAGAGTAAGAAAGTGGAGAGAGCAATTCAGAAAGAGAGTGAGAGTGAAACGAGTGTGCCAATAACTTCAAGGAAGAGAAACAAAAGAGGATTGGAAATCAGAAAGTGAGCAGATGACCAAGAGCAGAGAGAGTGTGTGGTAGTATGGTTATTGGCTGGGTGGAGAGTGATGTCAGCAGGAAGTGATGCCGTCATTTATAGGGGCCAGTATTAGGGGGAAAGAATTTAAAGAAGTAGACGGAAAAGACAAAGACAGAGTTATGTAGTGTGCTCAGATCTCTGCCGAAGTGGAGACCTCCAGTGCAAAATGGGAGGGAGAAATTACATAACACATGGAAAACCTTCCAAAGAACAAAAACAGGCCTGACTCTGTGTTGCCAAAGGAGCCTGGTCCAGCCTCTCTTGCAGCCTATAACACATCTGATAGATTTCATTTATTTAAACTGCAACAGAGTTCTTGGAGACAGCAGCTAACCACTCTCAGACAGCACAAACACCAAGTTTTACACAGAACAATGTTTAATAGGCTTTGTTCACACTGCTGGAAAAAAAAAAAACATTTATTCTAAAATACGATTATTTTAGACTCTCTATTCAAACTGCAGGTTATATGAGAATTGACAGATTTTTTTCTGTTCAGACAGAAGTCGATCTTGCACGTCCATGTTAGTTTTCATAGTAACGATGCAAACTTGCGTATTCACCATGCTTGAGAATTTAGCAATAGATGTTTTCAAGAGGGCAATATCAAATATTACATTCGTCACAGACAACGTCTTAAAAAAACTTAAGAGAGATGGCAATGTTTATTGCTACTAGGGTTTACAACGGCCCCATTTTAGCCAATCTGTCCCATACGGGACACCTGATGTCCTGTATTTTAGCAGGTGGCGAAGCATCCCGTATTTGCGTGCGTCATTCAACACCTTATCGTGCTGTTTAGTTTCGCACCTTAGCGCATTTCTTTACGCTAACTAGCACTGGGCGATAAAACACTCTTGATATTTATCGTGATAAAAAAAAATCCACAATATCGATGATAAGCTTTTGAGTAATTTTCTATATTTTACCCAGCCCTACCTATAATATATATATGACACATGGATGCATTCCATTGAGAAGTGATCATCCCAATGTCCTATTCCCCTCATAGACTTTACCTTCCACTCTCGGAGGGCTGAAAGGTGTAATAAAACGGTCATTCAGAATGCCCTTTTAGAATTTATTGCTCAGATCTGATTTTTTGTTTGTCTGTTCACATTATTTTTTAAATGTGGCCAATATCAGATTCCAGTGTGAACTAGTCACAGTCCTGAATTGACCCGCATGCGCAAAAGAACAATAGCAAAGACATCATAAGCAGCACACTGTCATACAGAAGTAAACATGGAGTCCACTGAAGTCAGCGTTTACACGTTCATTTCTAAGGTGATTTGCAGTGGAAGCCAACGAATTTGTGAGCAGGCAATAAGGATGACGAGGATGAGGAGAAAGAGAGCAACATTTTTATGAGTTCTAACACCTCACTGTCCCTCCACTAACTACCTTCGCAGATGTCTTCTATATTCACTGAATGACCAAAGAACTACCGTTCTTTGAATGGCAAATGTTTGGAATGTCTCCCGCCAGTGCACTGAGAGCAGAATTGTGACGATTGTCCATGTAGAGTGACGTAAAAGGTATTGCAAAAAATCAAACTTGTATCTGATTTAGGACCCCATATGGAAGTGGCCCAAATCAGAATAGAAAAGATCAGATTCTATATGGTATGTACTGTTCACACTGTTATGAAAAAAGCAGATCTGAGTCACATACAAGCAAAAAAATCTGATTTGAGCCACTTTTGCCTGCAGTCTGAACGTAGCCATAGAAATCTAATCAGACTGTTCAGACTGAAATGCATTAAGAAAATATTTTTTTATCTGATTGTAGTTTGGATTAGGCTAGTAAAATTCTGATTGTTTGTTTTTGTCCTGTTGAGGCTATGAAAAACTAAATAGATTTCAGTCAGATAGATGTTTCCTCAAAACTGGGGTCTCATAAAATATGTTTTTGTTTTTTAAAAAAGGTGGTTCACAAAGTAGATCAAAATACATTTTCAAGGATATCGGAGTGATGGTTGCTCATGCAAAATTCACCGCCACAAAGCTATAGGGAGGTTGCCCGGGTGCTGCTATGTGTTTTCGAGGATGGTCGCTAGGTAGTTGCTTACTGGCCAAAGTCAAAAGAGCCCACACCCAAGACTCCAAGTGCTTTTCCACCAAATTGAAAATTTCTGAGCACAGTGAGGAACGGTTTCAGTAGCATTTGCACTTAAGCATGGTTCGGCATGGTGCGAATACAACCACTCTTGGTCCAGATTTCTCATCACGGCTAATCGCTCTGAAGCCGGTGAATTGGTTTTCGTAAGTGGCAACTCACTTTTGTCAATTTGTCAATACCATGGTAACTCTTTACCAAGTGTCTAGGTAGCTGGCCAAGTTTGCTAAAATTCATGTGAAAATAATAAATGTTCATAAAGATGTGTGCGTTAAGTCTTTCTAGCAATTCAGTCCACTGGGGGCCATCTTTGGAATGCTCCCGGGAAGCCATTTCCAGTCATAAAGGAGAAGCTCCTTTCTGCTTCAATGGGGAAACACCAAAGTCTTCAAAAGAGTTGGTCAAGGTTACAATCAAAGAAAGGTTTCAAATCGGCAGTAAAATCTGACAACATTGGAATAATAAATTATTCTTCTTTACCTCAGATTACGCTAAGAAAAACAAAATTTTCCAGACTTGTAGAACTAATTCACGTTCTCGAGTTGATTGACAGGCAATGTCTGTATCTAAAAGTCGATTGGCTCTTTAACCTTTAATGCGGGACTTCCTTTCTGCATCCTTTAACCACTGGGTGTTCCAGTTTCTGCTATTAAATTTAAAAGAAGTTGCCTCTCTCTGCTAAATAGTCTCTTGTTTAGTGTATCTTTATGATTTTATCATGATGGATTAACTAGTAGAGCCTTTTTTGTCTGGGAGGTAGATTACACTATAGCTCATTAAAATTCAGAAAATATCAATATATAACTAATTTAATATTTTAACCAAAAAATAGTTTTTTAGCTTATCTGGATATGATGGTAAATTAGCATATGAGGGTAAACCTCTTGCCTTTTTCTCTTTTTGTGACATGGGACATGTCTTTCCTGTGCTTTAGCAGAGTAAAACCAGGGAAAAAAGCATTCCTAAAAACTGGAACATTTGATCATCTTTCAAAGTGCACTTGCTTCAATGTTGATCTTTCACGCCATCGACAACTGATGTGATTGTTATGTACATTCTTGATTTTGAAGAGCCATTCATCCCAATGGTAGAACACAAAATGTGTCACAAAAACAATTTGCATACAAAGCAGTGTTTCCATCCCATGTGTTTAAGAGAACAAAATCATCACTTCTGGAGAAATTGGCAAAACAATTTAATTAAAATGGAAGTTAAAGACACACTCTTATAAAATGTAATAAATTATTTGAGTGACACACAGACAAAACGCTCTGACAAACTGCATGTTTGCTAGCATTCAGCGGCAGATGCCTGAAAGCGTGTCAGACAGTTATGGGAGGTAATAGTAGCTAATCATTTTGATGACAGGCTTTGACATTTGAGAATAACCAGAGCAACATTTGAGATGCAAAGCGATTATATTGATGATATTCTCTGAGTGCACTATGTATTCACATGGCTTGCTGATACAGTCACATTATGTGCATTTACACATCTACATAAATTCTATAGGAATATATTCAGAAAATGTGTTTCCGTCATAGTTTATTTATGCACATCTCTTCTTATCGAATAAAAAGATCATGCACCGTTTTTAAACATTATTCACATCTTGGTGTTTCCATCCAGCATTTTATGCAATATTCCAAAATATGAATTTAAATACATGATAAAAGTCTGATTGCACTGAAAAGTAATGGCACCTCTCCTCAACAAGCCACACAATTTGTAGTGTGAGTTACGCATCAAAATTCAATACTTAAAGTTAGGGATTAGTTCAAGTATCAGCAATAGTAACTGTATGAGATGATAGCCTAAGTAAGCAACACTAACAGTTCTCTGTCATCTTCAGTTCGCTACATGGCTAAAGGGAGTTCAATGCAGACATGGTATTTAAATGACACATTAATGTGCCTGTAACTGAGACCCACTTTGCCTTTAAATGTACATTTATATTATTGCCTAACTATTTCTTGCAAAAACAATTTACACAGTTAAATGTAATATTCCATGATTTCATGATATACCTCTGTCTCAGACTAACCCTGAGGCCTGGAGAGACCTTGAATGTTTATTAGTTTGCGGTCTGCCTCCCTCAGTCAGACATGTGCTGTCATTGCCAAAAGGAACCATGTGATCCTAGAGAAGGACGGGCCAGGGAAACCATGTCTTTTTCTTATTGAGCAACCCCCAAATACTTTTGCTTTAATAAAATATTTATGAAACCAAACCTCAGAACATAAAGTGTATTATAGACTTAGAAGTCCTCTTGCATGCAAATTTTGCAGACGCAGCCTAAAATGTGCAGATCCAGAACACAGACAAAATCTGTGCATTCCTGATGTGCCACACCTTCACAGACAACATACACCTGTTAGTCTACTTAAGAAAGTGTCTCCATACATGTTGTGTGTTACTGAAATAGATTTGTTTGCAAAGATTTTGCAATTCAGCACACAAGAACAGCACAGACTGTGCATGCACACAGAAGCTGATTTGCCTATTCCTGATGGCATAAGTTGGAAATAAATGCATGCTCTATTAGTGCTCAATTAGTTCTTTTCAGAAGCATATAGAACTAACACGCATACAATACAGAGTAATGCTATATTTACATATTTGAAATTGAAATTTGTTATTGCAGAACTTTTTCTTGAATCTCAGATACTGTAATATACATAATCAAGGGATATTTAAAGACCATTAACAGTTAAATCAATGCAGCCGTTGAAGTTCCTATGGGGAAAATATTTTAATGCAGTGAACCCTTTTGTTTAAAACAGTTAGGGCGTAGCGTGCAATATGGCTGCACGTCCCCTTTTAGAAAAGACATATATACTAAACAAAAGGAATTTCAATCCAAGCAAACACATTGCAGATGTCTTTATAAGAGCATTTGATCAATCATCTTTTATTAGGCAATAAGTGCAACTGTGATATGTGGCAATCAAAGTATTCTTATATCTGTTTGGTATACTATTTTAAATACAGACAAGATAACCCTAACTCTAACCCTAATGAACAGTAATTTGACTCATGGTATAGATCAATTATCTATAAAAGATCATGTCAAATCTCAGCAAATCAGTAGGCATGAAATAACTTTAAAATATGACGAAAACTGAGATTAGCTTTTCTTTTGACTATCTTTAAAATGTTATTAGCAAAAGTACGATACATTATTGATTTTTCTTTCTATTCTAAGAGTCTGTCATGCCTTAGACTAATTACATGGCTCATAAACAATTTACTCCTTGCTGCATAATGTGAATATGATTTATAAAACCCTAACGTCAGACTATCCATCTATATCACAATATACATTCATCAAACACCATGCACAAGAGTCCTATTGTCAAAGCATCAATTATATTCATCCATCAATAATTAGATAAATATATCTGGACTTTTTACACACAAACGTCAAGAGTTATAACGCACTGTAATTAAATATAATTAAACACCTACCTCTTTCGCTTCAAATGTAATTCTATTGTTGCAGGTATTCCATTTCAGGTTTGGAGTTATTCTTTGGGCACTTTGTCTGGAGCCCTTTTCCATGTGCTCGTAGCACGCGCTCCGCACACGCGCTGCATACAGCCAGATACAGTCTGTGACGTCATTGCGCCCGAACAGAGAGACGTCGGAGACAAATCACAGCAATTGTTCAGTCGGCATAGTATAGAAACAGATGAATGCTAAATTAGTCTGCATACCCCAGTCTTGTGGATTTCAATCGAGCACAGCAATGAGAGTTTCAAGCTCGCGGGCATGCGTGGAAAGTCATGCTTATGACAAGCACAGTCCTCCTTGAAGGATGCAGGAATTGTCGTCTACGGAAGCTGGGATGTGCCTCTCGTTTGAATCGACATAAATGCCACCTAAATATACGTCTACATCATTACAGGCTTTAAAATAGGTGTGGAACTGTGAATTATTTTGAATTGCAATTTATAAGTCAGATCTACATCATATCCACCATCATACCTGCAGACTTGCTTGCTGCACTGAATTCTGAGTCATTTACAGCTGAGTAAACAAACAGCTCAGACTCAAAGCATTGAGCTTTGCCACATCCATGAGAGATGCTGGATGCGCCATATGAACCCAGATTCAAGGCTAGATTGATGACTGTCATGTGAGTCACCATTTCTGCACTCTATGTGGATAACTTAATGGGGAATCACCTGCAATTGTCTTCTCTTGCTGGCAAAATCCCCTTCACTGGGTTTCCAAGCAGCCGCCCTTAAATTAACTTTGTATTTCTCTAATTTTTGGTCACTTTTGTCTATTTCAATGGCAAGTTGAAGAGTTCATCTTCTTTCTAGAATACTGGTGATACATGAAGTCATTTTGTCTTGCGTAAGCTTTTGTGCACTATGCTGATATCATTGATGCAAATGCAGATTGCATTTTTAGATAGGTGAAAAGTCGGCTAAGCTGACCTTTATGACTGGAAGAATCCCTGAAATAATTAACATTTGGCATTGCAAATAGGGTTGAATAGAGTATGAAATCTGGCAACCAAAGAGGTAAATATCAAATTTCTCTGAATTTAAACTGCACATGTCAATAGGACCTTGTGCATGTGTGTATTATGAGGAGTTCATTGCAAAGAGAGCAAAACACAGAGACCAGAGTCAACTTAAGAAAGAAATGCATTTATGATTAAGAATTGTGAAAACATGGAAAAACCATATAGTGAAACAGAATATGGTTGATGAGAACACGTAGCAGATACAGATCCAAAAATACCTTTCTTAAGAAATATTAATTCATTATATACAAAAACCATACAAAACAAATTTTACTTTAGGGTTTGTGCAGCCCTATATTTTCTCATTTTATTAATAAAAATAAATGACTTAAATACAAATTATTTATTTAACCACCTTAAATTTTAAACTGTGGCAGTTTCAAACATGGAAAAAAATTGACAATATAAAAAAAAAAAAAAAATGCATTGGACATGCAACATCACAACTATACACAGCAACAGTCTTTAACTTGCATATAAAAGCAGGGGCAAAGAAAACATTTCTTAAAAGTCTTTTCACTTTGCAACAGATGTATTAATGTGAACTCCGCAGCTGTTGCAGCCTGTGTTTTAACTGTTCACTCTTTCGCCTCAGCTGTTCTTTGATCGACAGCAGCCTCCGTTCATCCATCTGCATGCTGTAGATGCACTCTGTCGCTTTCTTTAAGATCACCACTTTGGCGGCTTTCTCGTTATTCGCAACCTCAGGGATCTCATCCCGTAGTGCGAAAAAGCTGAGTTTGAGTTCGTTTCTGCGCTGGCGCTCCAGCACATTGTGAGTCCTGCGTTTATCGTTGTCCTCCGAATCTGATGTGCGGGGACTTGTACACTTGCGCTGCTTCCCATGCCTGTTGCTGCTACTGATAACCGTGCTGGACTCCAGTCGTAGCCTCTTGACTGCGGGCTGGTCATGCCGCGTGGAGGGGTGAGCAGCATAGTTGTGCTGGTGGGTGGAGACGTGACATCGCTTTAAAACCAGTGGACTGGGGTACCTCGATTCCGACACCTCAGTCTCACTCCTTTTGTGCCTCTTTTCCACTGTCACCACATCAATTTCTTCCTCCTCTTCTTCTTCATCATCATCATCCTCCTCATCATCATCAACTTCTGCAATCAAATGAAAAAGAAATGTATTTAATTACAGGTCATTTAAATCTCCAAACTGCAAAGCTGTTGGAATTTAATAGAATTTGCCAACTGGCTTTCCACATAGGGTAGGGTGGGGAATCTCTGCATTCCAGTCCCCGCCCACTTTCCTCATCAGCTGATATTTGAACATTGCAGCCTTTCCTACATTTCTGAATTGTCTAGTGGCTGGGGGTCGAGCAAGGGGGTGGAGAGAGCTTATGCAACTACCACTTGCAATGATTGCCAATTGCAAAATTGCACACTTTCTATCCGTGCCATCAAGGGCACAGGGGGAGAGGATAAAGTCCCATGATCAGCACAGAAAAGGTTTTAGATAACACTTTAGGGTGATGATTTACATTTTGTGGGCATGCCTAAACCACTAGTTCATGCATTTACAAACTAAATACTTCAAGATCATGCATTTCATGAAGCAGGTCTAAATTATCAACATTAAGTCAATAATAATAATAACATATTAGTTCAAAACATACCTGAATCACTCCCACTGCTGCTGGAGCTGTTAGGCGGGGTATCCAATACCAGCATGGGCTGTGTTGGTGCA
Organism: Xyrauchen texanus; assembly: GCF_025860055.1. Lineage (NCBI taxonomy): Eukaryota > Metazoa > Chordata > Actinopteri > Cypriniformes > Catostomidae > Xyrauchen > Xyrauchen texanus. The sequence goes on along the minus strand of NC_068316.1, from coordinate 21,390,725 downwards.
ACCTTGCTGGCTTTGGGAGACTCAGTAAGAGGATAAGGGAAGACCACCGAAGGATCTATGCATTCTGATGCAGATGTGCTCAGATCCTGCAAATAACTTGCATTGTGTCGATTCGAGCTGCTATCTGTATTGTCAACCATCAATTCCTTCCTCGCAGCGTGCAGGGATGCCAGTCTCTCAGAAACCACTTTCTCCAACTTGGCAGCGGCGGAAAAGCCGCTCCACATGCAATCCTGGATGATGATGGACTTGATGAAGGACTGGGAGGAGTGAGCGTCGCAGATGAAGCTCTGGTTGACCACGTCGTCGCCGAGGAACTCGCTGACCATCTCCAGCTGGTCGGCGGTGGAGAGCGACTGTCTTCGGCTGGGCGAGAGCGGCGGTGTGGGCAGCAACTCGAATTTCTTCCAAATGTCCTCACTGGGCGCAGGAGGCTGAGCCTGTCCCTGCTGCTGGTAGAAATCCTCATCGTCGTTGTCGAAGTAGAAATAGGGCTGGATGGAGTCGTAGTCGTAATCGTAGTTTTTATACGCCAAACTCGCACTCGCCGGCATTTTGACACTAGAGAGTAAATAAAAATATATATAATTATAGGCCTATATATAAAAATATATGAAGACATAAAAGATGCAAATAATTGAATTGAATAGCATGCAGCGTTCAATTAAACGCTGAAAAATCAATGTATTACCTAACCTACTAACAAAGTGTATAGGCTGTCAATAACATGCATTCCGTGAAAATGTGTTTAAATAGATTGGGGAGCGCCTACAATACCGTATTATAGGCACTTGACAACCCAAGCAGACAGCGTATGCAACTAAATGACAACATGTGTAAAAATGGGAGCGACTAAACCCTCAAAGCCGGTGTTGTTACTACCAAAACACTTAAACGCATCCCTGCTTCTAGTGCATTCACTGACTGAACAGCGACTAACCTAAACCTTAGCAGACTATGTAAATGCAAACTGCCACAAAACAGAAACAGCATGTCTATCATATTTGCACTCAAATAATCACTAATGCACGCAGCATTTTAAGTCTACAATATCCATGCACAATAATAGTGAAAAAGCTGGATGCTTACCGTGTATAAACAAAAGCAGTTTCAGAATGGTTGAGTGGGAGACTCAACGCAACGAAAAGATGCGAAAAAAACAAGGAGCAAAAAGTAAAATCCAACCGTTTACTCCGGTATTTTGCAGCATAAGTGGATTCAGAGTCGCGGTCAAATGCACAGTGATGTAAACTGTAATTCACGCAATGCACTCTTCTCTCTCTCGGACGCTGAACAGACTAATGGAGCGCGTGACAGTGGCAGGATGAATAAGATGAAGCAGCGCCCAGTGACGTAATATTTTCCCGCCAAACGCAAACACGGTTGTTTGTGGATTCAAGTTGCCTCTTTAAGCTTTTTTTTATGCTCTTGAATTTATTGCAAAACTTAGCGACTTCTGTGAAAAGCCAATATCTGTTTTCTATATCCGCAGACGTTTTATAATTAATCTCTGAATTCGATAAATGTGGGACTATTTTGTTGCGGAGGGATCAAAATCTTGGTGGAAGTCGAGTGGGCGGGTTTAAAATATTTATTTGACGTCACTGGAGTGGTGGAGCGTTTTATGGTCTAGTAGTGACAGCATGGGTGATGGAAACAGAAGTAGGTTTAGGACGCATACAGACCGATACAGATAGATGTAAAAGTAGTCATCAACTGACCTTGATATAATTAGCATGCCGAAATGCTACGTAAGATATTGCTGGCAGTGTTTACAGTGTTTACATTATTATTATTATTATTTTTTATTTTTATTATCAAATGCTTGAAATCTATTGCTTATACGAAGCACAGACAGAAGAAGGTATTCACTTTTGGAAAACGGGTGAATTCGCGTATAGAGGAGTAAATAAAGCAAATAATACTTTTAAATTAAATTTGTGACTGATTCATTTTTATGGTTTTTCTACTGAAAATACTGAAATACTGAAATATATATATATATATATCAGAGCTGTCTGAATGCATTAGTTCATGTGGTCACTTTATAAAAAATTGTCATGGCAGAAGGATCAACTATTAACATAAGTGAAACAAATGTTATAGAACCGAGTTATAGTTCAGCGTTTCATTATTTTTCGATTTAACAGTCCACTCAATTTATTCCTGGGGCTGTAAATTGGTTTAGACGAATGTTTCGTGGTCTGAGGGAGTAATGTGGGGGAAAATATTGTTGTAGCCAGATTTTACTTTCATATTCGACAGTATTCATTCGTGCATCCAGGTGCAAAATCAATTGGTATTATTGTTTTTCTTTGTTTTATCCTAAATTCTATTCAAACACCTGTAAACAGAAATTATTGCGCCTAATGAAATCAGATCGTTCAAGGGAGGACTTCAAAGGATTTATCTGACTCCAAAATATGTATGATGCAGGGGTATGTGGTGCCCTCTGCTGTTTAATACTGTAATCATTACGTTGATCAACAACCTACTACTGAATGAATGAATGAATGAATGAATGAATGAATGAGGTCCTATTAATAAAATCTAATAAAGTAGTGTATTTTATGTTTATTAAAGGCCTACAACATATTGCATGTTTCTGTAGAATTATTTACAGTATAGCTATAGGATAATGATTGTGTGCAGTTCCGAGCAACATATCAGTCATGACAGTGATGAGACATATACCAATTACAATAAACAACATATTTACACAACAAAAGGGATGGTTCACCAAAAAAATGAAAATTCTCTCATCATTTACTCACCCTCATGCCATCCCAGATGTTTATGACTCTTCTGCTGAACCCAAATTAATATTTTTAGAAGAATATTTCAGCTTTGGCCAGAACGTTGAATGTCCAAAAAGCACATACATGCAGCATAAAAGTAATCCATACAACTCCAGTTGTTAAATCCATGTCTTCAGAAGTGATATGATAGGTGTGGGTGAGAAACAGATCAATAGTCCATTCGTGTTTTTTTTTTTAATATAATATTTTTTCCCTGCCCAGCATGTGGCGATATGAATGACAAATGTGAATCGCCATAAACAAAACTCAATTTCAACTCAATTTTAATTATAGACCTCTGGAAAGATACTAGAGACGCAGATGATTTCATGGCCAATAGAAGCTCATTGCAAAGTCTAGGGGCTGCCACCAAAAGCTCTATCACCTTGAGTTTTAAGGTGAGATCGAGGGACGGACAGACACAGCTGATCACATTCATCACAAAGACAAATGCGAAAGTGAAAGTGGAGATTTATAGTAAAAAATGACTTAAATATCCGTTTCTCACCTACAATTATATAGCTTCTGAATATATGGAGTTAACCACTGGATACAATACAATATACAATATCTTGTGCTTTACCGGCAAAGTGTATTCTGAAAATAAAAGTTCACCTACTAATTAGACTGACAATTGAGCTCGGCAGTTCCCTGAGAAAATTTTGTTTAATTAATACATAAAATAGCAAAAGTTACTTCAACATGTTTTGGCCCATATAAAAAAGTGGCCCATATAAAAAAAAATATATATTTCTTTTATTTTTAGATTTTATAGCTTTTAGAAATCTTGAAATAACACTGAATAGATAGGAGTGTTTTCTTTGAGGTCCAGAAAATGCTGCCCTTTTATTTTAGATAAAGATTGTGCGTTGATGCCAGACTTCACGTATAAAGTCACATGTCCTCAATATTTGCAGGGACCCCCTTTTCAATATTTTTCACAAAAAATTGACCGACTCACTCAGTGCTTCTTTCCCCAGCCTCTTAAATGTTTTTAACCCTGCAGGATACAAAAAACTTTTTTAGGGTAAAATCGCAGTTGGTGGTGAAATGCAGAGATTAATCAGCATTTAATCAGACTAATCTAAGGGAGGGTAAATTAAAGTAGGGAATCTAATTGATATGAAACTATATAAAAATAATTATTGATTGATTCTATTTTCAGTAGGCCTAATACACTGCGATTGTGTACACTTCAATTTAATGCCTCAAATTAAAGATTAGGAAATATAAATATTCTACCAACATCTACATCTAGGGTGAAATCACATAAAAAGCTTCAGTTGTTAAAGAGAGTTTTGGTAGTGATGTTACTGTACTTTTAATTTACTACTTACTAATTAATTTTTTCTAAATGTTTACACACACAAAAACTGTGCACACCACTTTATTGTGTTTTTATTGTTATTATTATTTTAAATTGGTTATCTTTAGCTCCTTTAAGGTTTTCAATAATTATTCTCAATATAATCTATTTTATCAAAAAATTACTCTTTCCAATGTTGACACTGTAGAACAACGCATCTGTCAGCACTGATGTTGCTGTACTGTTGTACATTTAACAAACGGAGTGTAATTCCTACTGACATCCAGTAGAGATCAGCAAAATACAATTATTAAACATGCGGTCATGCATTATAACTTATTACAGCATTTCCTTTGGCATGCCATTTTATTAATATTTTTCTAGCATACATACTAATATATATTGTTAAATATATATTTTTTCTATCAATCCTGATTATTAAAACTGCAGATTGACGTAAACAGCTGGAGAACAGATTGGTGTTGTGACGCCCCACGTGTGTTCTGCATGGGGAATAAATAACACACACATGCGCGCAAGCAGCAGACTGTCCTTCAATCTGTGATTTATACCGTCTGACACCAAAATGCAGAAGTTCAGCAGTTTCCTACAGCAGACCTTCGTGACTGTAAAACGTCTTTGCGGGTGAATGGCAGATGGATATCATTGTGAAATGTTTAGGTGACCTTCTCATGCTTCCTCCTGCACGGAAGTGCTAGGAATGACAGTACAGCTGAGAACGTCTGCTGTTTTTCCAGTTCAACTTCAGTCAGCTGGAAACAGCACTTGCTGTTCGGTGCTCTGCATTACAGCTCGACACGGATGAACGCCTTAATAATAATAATATCACCATGATGGACTTTGTATCACACACTGCCTACTGGCCTCTCATTCGATTCCTGCTGCCACTGGCCATCACTAATATAGCTATTGACTTTGGAGAACAGGTAAGATATGATGATATTATGCGTTTTAACTTTTGCACCCTCATATTTTGGCATGCCACCACACATGTATTGCACGAAGAGTAGTTATGGTGATGTGTGTATTTAAATACAATGGTTGGGCTTGTGTTTAGAGGTAAGAAGAGGATCAGGTTTGTCGGTCCCTGCAGTAAGTGATTTGTTGACAAATAACATGGATATTAACATTTTCCAACATCAAAAATGTGTGTTACAAATGTATAAATTATTTATAAATATAAATGGGATAGTGTAGATTTAGGTGCTGTGACTGGTAACATTTCCTCGCCCTTTTTCTTTTTAAATTTGAATAATCTTTTAGATTTTTTTCAGTTCATTTAAATAGTCCTGCGGGGTGACATGTGTTTTGAAGAGTATTCTCAGTTCATATGAGGTCATAAAAGCTGCATGCATAATTATACATTAATTAGAAAATTTATATTCACCCTCTGCATTATTTAAGGGCAAGGCCAATATATATTTTAGACAAGTGCCCTTTTTTAAATACATAAACATTTATTTTTGAAACCTGAGTAAAAATTCAGAAACAAAACAGCTACAACCAAATGCACACAATCGTACACACAAGTGTGTGATACTTCCAGGTCCATAATTGGCAGAAACTGTGTTTGTGCAATGTCATTACTCTTCACTGGAGTATACACTCTTATGTCCAGGCAGGCATGTTAGGAGTTTGAATGAGTTTGCGTGAAGTGTTTCTTTGATTACGTCTTATGAGTTGCTAATGCGTCAGCTACATATATGCTTATACATTCTCCATAATAACTCTGTTGGCATCAATGCCCTGGTAACAGGGCCAGTGTAAAGCTTTTCTCTGCTATTTATGAGGAGAGCTTGGGCATATTGGAGAAGCTTGGTGTCAAGAGATACTGTAAACATACACTGAATGTTTATTGCTCAAAGTTTGCTCAAATAAGCTTGTTTTCAGTTACTTTTTTGATAAACCTTAAAGGGGTAGTTCACCCAAAAATGAAATTGGTCTCATTTATTCACCCTCATGCCATCCCTGAACGCAAAGATTTACCTCAAAAGAAATACCTCAGCTCTGTAGGTCCTTACAATGCAAGTGAATGGTGGCCAGAACTTTGAAGGTCCGAAAAGCATATAAATGCAGCATAGAAGTCATCCAATAGACCACAGTGGTAAAATCCATGTCTTCAGAAGCAATATGATAGGTGTGGGTGAGAAACCAATCAATATTTAGTCCTATTTGACAATAAAGTATCCTGCCTTGACCAGTTGGTGGTGATATGGACTAGGAATGTAATATAAATGTAACAACTGGAGTCATATGGATTACTTCTATGCTACCTTTATGTGCTTTTGGACCTTCAAAGATCTAGCCACCATTCAGTTGCATTATATGGAGATATTCTTCTAAAAATCATAATTTGTGTTCAGCAGAAGAAAGTCACACACGTCTGGGATGGCATGAGTTTGAGTAAATTATGAGAGAATTAAACATTTTGGAGAACTATTCCTTTAAACACTTTGCAGAGACATAATTTCAGCCCATGTCTCATTTCTTGCTGCTTTATTTCTTGGCACACTGATCTGTGTATAAAGTTAATAGAACAGGCTAATACATTTGTTTCTCTTCATTCAAGCATGTGCCTAGGTCTGTGTCCTCTAATGTTACTCTTGTCAAGGGGACAGTGTAATGAAGTATGTTTACGTGTAAGTTTGGATTAGAGAGGGGTAAGGATTAGTCTTATGTAACTACAGTACTGTGTGAGTTTTTTTATAGCAGCAGGTTTATTGTCTTTCTCTCTCTGGCTCTCTTCTTCTTACTGTTATAGACAGCTGCACAACTAGTGATTGAAATGGGATGAAACTGAAGTTAGACTATATAATCTAGGCTACACAGTTTTTTGTGTACCAAATATTTCTTGTAGGTCAACTGGTAGAGCACACTGCTAGCAATGCCAAGTTAATGGGTCCCAAGTCCCAAGGGAGTGCATGAACTGATAATATGTAGATTCTATCTTCTATAATGTGTTCTATGTCTTTTTGAATAAAAGCATTTGCCAAATGCATAAACGTAAATAAATGTTTTGTCAAAGTTTGAAATCTGTTCATTGTCTTTCCTGTTTTCAATTTCTGTGCAGATGTGTGTTGCTTATTATAGCAATACTGACTTGATGTGGATGTTCCAGTGAATTCAAAGAAATATGATGAAATGAAATGTATAGTTCACTGTGTTTGTTTCAGGCTTTAAACAGAGGAATAGCTGCTGTAAAAGAGGACAGAGTTGAGATGTTGGCTAGCTATGGTCTGGCGTACTCGCTTATGAAGTTCTTCACTGGACCCATGAGCGACTTCAAGAATGTTGGACTTGTTTTTGTCAACAGCAAGAGGGAGAGAAACAAAGCTGTCCTCTGCATGGCTGTGGCAGGGATCATTGCCATTGTTTTCCATGTCCTCATAGGTAAGTCTGTCCCATTTGGAACAAAATAACCAACTGAGGAATTTTTGTTTTCATGTTTCATGCTGGAAAGTAGAGAATATATTGCAAGCAACTTCAGATTTGGGAAGTAATATCATAATCTGTTTTAAAAATTGCCATATTTTCTCCAGCTTACACAGATCTGGGTTACTACATCATAAATAAGCTCCACCATGTGGATGAATCGGTTGGAAACAAGACGAGGAAAGCCTTCCTGTACCTTGCAGTATTTCCAATATTAGATGCAATTGTGAGTGTGAACCTCTATTAATAACCTGGACAGGCTGAGAAAAGTAAATGCCACAGCCTGCCTATCTACTGTATCTGTCTGTCTATCTGTCTGTCTTTCTGTCATTAGGCTTGGGATCGATACCGTATTCACATATCTATAATCGCAAGATTCTACTGATGATTATCGTTCCGTGTAACACTTTACAATACATTTTTCAGACTATACCAGTCCACATGCAAAATACATAAATGGTTTGAAACTTTTGACTTTAGAATTTTTTTTGTTTGAATAATTGACTAATCGCCAATTTTCAATTTGTATTTTTTTTTGTCCTGCAATTTGCGGTGTGGGCTGTACCATAATCGCGGGGTGTAGGTTAGGGAACGTACTGTATGTACATTGAGTAGTAGTATAAAAGGCTTGCCTAGGGGTCAACAACCGAAGTTACACGTGCCACCTTTGCCACACAGAGGGGTTGGCATGCGGGCAATAGCAAGAGTGAGAGAACAGACCATTTGTGCGACCATTTGTAATGTTTGTTCTGCGCAGTGGATGATAGGGGTTTAATCTCTCACTGGCTGGCAGAAACTGGCACTGACGGATCACATGTGTCTGTCCTCATGCCACTTGTATCACTTTTTTTGTATCAAGTTTATTTACAAAGCATAGGATACTAGCAATAAACAATGGTGACCTCATCTGAATTGCTTTTCATTTCATATCAATTTAGGGTTATTAATCTTTTCTGATGCATTAAGGCCTTTATACGAAGTTTACTTGTAATTTATCAGGTCCATTTCTCCTTGTATGATAGTCATTTCTAACTGGAAGGAAACATTTGTGTGGTTAGGGAAAAATTCTGTGTTTTTCACTTAGCCAGCCATCATGCGGCAGTTTTCTTTCACTGAATATCATACAAGGGTTGATATTTGTATGTTTATGGTCCTGCCAATGATAAGCATTCATTGAATATAACGAGGTTGGCCATAATTACGGAGCGCAAAATAAGGAGACGTGTGGAAGCTGCGCTTTAGTGACATTCACCAATCAAAGGGAGGACTGCTCTTTATTCCCAAAAATGATAACAGTAACAGCAATACTACACAACATGTACTTTACTACGTGTGGTGTGGCGAGAGTGCCCTTTGGTGTCAGAGAGGAAGAAGAGATGAGGATGAGGAGCCAATATACACAGATGATTTTCATGCAGGGCAGCAAGTTATTGATTTTTCTCTTTCCCTTCTCTTCTCTCCTTTCTCTTCTCTGACATATGTATAATGATATTAATGATCATTAAGTTTAGCTAGGTATTTAAATTGTATTACGTGTAATTTCGCGGTTGTCCTGCAAGTGTCTGCATAAGTCCTCCAGAGCACTCGTAAGTCTAAAAGCATTTTTAAGTACTACTTAAGCTATGATGGCTTTGGGAAATGGGCCCTGGTAAATTTAAAAGTATACGCTCCATATAAAAGCCTAAATAAATTGTAATTAATAATAATAATAATTAGGTTGGTAGCCTTTTAAACACCTCAATGTCCATGCAGTAATAAGCAGTCTGTTCCTTAAACCACACCCCCTTGCTAATGGTACAGCCCACATCCATGATGAAATGTAAAAATAGAAAGTTGTTGATGAGTCAATTATTCCTAAAATAATTTCTAGACACAATTTAGGAAAAAGTACAATTGAAGAAAATTTTAGAAAAGTTCAATCATCCATTCTTGAAATAACCAGAAAAAAACATTTTCTATTTTTGCATTTGGATTGGCATGGTGCGGAAAAGAAATTTTTAATCGTTACACAGACTATTTTTGATTTATTTTGATTTGTTTTCAGATATAAATAGGGCTGCTTGTTGCACAATAGATTTTTCAAACATATTTCTCAGCACAACTTTGGTAAAGTTTGAGCAGCAGGGGTCGCACACCAGACATGTCTGCCGGACGACATGGAGTGTTCTAAAATTTGAAACAATTATATTCTATGAAGGTGCAGTTAAAAATTTTGCACCGCCATGGAGCTGAACTCGCATAGTTTTCCATTAAATTCTACCCAAATCCTTATCAAAGAACAAAGATTATTTTCTCTAGTCATTACTGGATGAATTATTGTGTATAAGTATTTTTCATAGAGCCTACACAATGTATTTTCAGTTATTAGTATGTCTTTTTGTGGTTTGACAGCTTGATGGCTACATACAGTGCATAATAAATGTCCCCATTTCTAATTGTTCAGTTTGCACAGTTACACCAGTTTCATACACTAACCTGCAAACTCATCATGTCACTTTAATTCTCGAAGAAGTACAAAACAAATTGTAGCTCTTGACTGCCATCAGTTTGTTATGTGTGAGTGATATTTCTACCTTGTCCATGCCACAACAAGCTTCAGTAAATGTAATGTCTCTCCCTTGTGGTCTCCCAAAGCTATTACGTCAGACTACATTGAATGGATTGGAATGGCAGTGAATTGAAAGCACACAAATTAGGCTTCTAATTTAAATATCGGCTGATGTTACTGTATCAATGCCTCAAATCTATCTATCTATCTATCTATCTATCTATCTATCTATCTATCTATCTATCTATCTATCTATCTATCTATCTATCTAATACTGTGCACACTATACATACTGCAGAAAAAGTATGACTAGTATGGCAATATGCTATTCTGAGCATCTCTGTAGTAGATTAAGGCCTTTTGAATACATGTCTGTTATTTCTTTCTTTCTTTTTAAATTTGTATTGTTTGTATTTTGATCCGAAGGCGTGGATTCACACTGGCATCCTCCTAAAGCACAAGTACAGTCTGCTGGTAGCCTCTGCCTCAATCTCTGATGTTGTTGCACAGGTAACAATAGGACGATTCTCACTGTTAACTCTATGATGCTAAATTACAAAAAAAGGCAAAAAAGCTCCAAAAGGCATTTTTAGCTCAATTGTTTTTTGGCATAGCAAAGAGACATTTATTTTTGTATAGACAGGTAATGGCTACAAATATAGCATATTCTTATTTTTAAATAATTGAACAAATGTGTTTTACCTTATGCTTAAACTTAATTTAAATCTGTTTAACCGATGTCTCTTTTCCACCTGCAGATAATATTTGTGATAATCCTTCTCCAAAGTAACTTGGAATGTTTAGAGCCTCTTCTTATTCCCATTCTCGCTCTGTACATGGGAGCTCTGGTGCGCTTCACTATCGTTGGACTGGGCTACTACCGCAACATCCATGGCAACATTCCAGAGTCAAGCAGTCTCGATCAGGGGGTATGTTTATCAACCATAGTCTAGTCTCAGCAAAAAGATAACAAAGCAAACTATAAATATACATGCATTTATTATCCTATGTGCAGGTTTTATTCAATATAATTTCCTGCTGAGAAAATAAAGCAAATCATGGGTCATAATTGCTCAAGGTAGTCAAGCTAGTTTTTGGAAAATGGTAGCTGGTTTGTTGATGGTCCAAAGTGGTCCACTATCTCTAACCAGCTTGACCTAGATGGTCTACCAGCTCAGCTATGTACCCAACAGCTGGTAGTCCAAGTTGGTACTTTGAAAGAGCTTGTTTTTCAGTATAAGCCATTTACTTGTGGTCATTTCCAGGGTGATACCACTGTAAGGAAGATGCTCAGTTTCTGGTGGCCGCTTGCACTGATTTTAGCCACTCAGCGCATCAGCAGACCCATCGTCAACCTGTTTGTCTCACGGGACCTTAAAGGCAGCACCGCATCAATTGAAGTGAGTAGAATTGATTGCCAGTTTGAAGTCATCGGTATTACATGGCAGTCTGTTTTAGCTAAATTGCATGTTTCTCTTAGGCGGTAGCAGTCCTTACAGCAACATATCCTGTGGGTCACATGCCCTACGGCTGGTTAACAGAACTGCGAGCTGTCTATCCAGCTTTCGATAAGGTATGTGGTAGTTAATTGTCCCCTTTTAATTGTTAGTTCTCCCCTTTTTCTCCCCAATTTGGAATGCCCAATACCCATAAGTCCTCATGGTGGCATAGGGACTCGTCTCAATCCGGGTGGCCCAATATAAATCTCAGGTGACCCCGTGTCTGAGACTGTCAACCCGCGCATCTTATCACGTGGCTTGTTAAGCACGTTACCGTGGAGACATAGCGCATGTGGAGGCTTCACCCTATTCTCCGCACATCCACGCACAACTCGCCACGAGGAGGTTACCCCATGTGACTCTACCCTCCCTAGCAACCGGGCCAATTTGGTTGCTTAGGAGACCTGGCTGGAGTCACTCAGCATGCCCTGGATTCGAACTCACGACTCAAGGGGTGGTAGTCATCATCTTTACTCGCTGTGCAACCCAGACCCCAGTTAGTCGTTTTATTAAGGCTCGGAATACTTAGTTTTTTTGGGTGCCTGATCGTTTTGCACACGGTCGAGTGCTAAGCCATTCAAAGTATATTCTTTTGACCACAGTCCGCGCAGACTGTGCTGATGATGTAATTTGTGTCATACATACTGTACACCATTCGATCCACAACGGGGAAAACCAAAGTATACTTTAGACTATTCAGAGGCAAGATTATAAAATGTGACAGTTCATCCATTAATTCTTTGTTTAATTGCTAGGCAGCAAACCCTGCTGAGCACATCTCACATTTTCTAGAAAATGTCAAAATCCAGTTTTTATGTAATTAATTCACTGTCATTTGGTGTTTGCTTAGATGTTTTTATGTAAGATTGTTATCTTAATTTTCAAACCATAACACGGCAACACGTTTTGATTTGTCCTGAGGCTCTGAGAATTTCTTTAGTCAACACCCAATGACTAGTGTTTTTGTGCTGTGTTCTTCATAAAATGGTTCAGCCTCCATGCCTGTAATTACACACAAGAAAGACCTGCAACAGTCAGACAAACATTTAGCCAAGTGCCAGTGGTTTTGGAAATTTTACCACAAAGTCTGATCTTGTTTGGTTTCGCCTGCTTTTGATTACAGACGTAACCGGTGTCACCTCTCTGTGGCAAAATGGGTCATTATGTTTTAATTGTGGCTGTGTTGGTGAGAGTTGAGTGAAGGATGTAGGTTAGGGCGAACTTGTTTTGTAACATTAAAAACATTTAAAGTCACTAGCTATCAATGTTCTAGTAGAGAGTAGGAATGACAGCCATTGTTTTTGATTGGTGATGCCAGAACACATTATAGTTTAAGATGGTTTGATGGCAAAGTGTAATGTGAGAAGCTAGTTAAACATGGATTGAAAACAGTACTTCACTGGGTCTTATATTTTTTTTAACAAAGTTAAAGTTTTTGTTTTTATCCTGTATCTGTTCGCATTGTTTGAGTCATTGTGGTTTACAAATTAACTGAATCTGTCCTCATTTTTAACAGAATATCCCTTCTAATAAATTAGCTGGTGGTCAGCCAGTCACCAATTCTCACATCAAGAGATTCACTCTCTGCTGCTTGATTCTCTCTTTAACGGTAAGACTTTTAAATCAAACATCTATATAGATTTGGTTTAAATATGTGGGTAGATGATCGATAAAATGTCCAATAACTTTTAACTTTTTTTTTTTAAATCAAACATTTAAAGGTAAAGTGTATATTTTAGGTGCTGTAACTGGTCGTAATTTCTTTTACATTTTCATTTATTCATTTAGCAGACACTGTTTCCTTTTTTCACAATTTTGAATCATCATTTTGATACATTTTTGCAGTTTATTTAAATAGTCTTGCTGTGTGACAGATTTTGAAAAGTACTTTAAAAGTCCAAGTGTATGTTAGATGATTATATAAGAAAAAATTAAGCATAGCATGTCATACCACAGGAACCGAAAAGTGAATTTAAATATGTGCCCAGAGGACATTCACAAATGTCAAAAAAAGTAAGTTTTTTTTTTCTTTTTTTTTTTTTTGTAAAACATACCAAGGATTGTGGGGCTAGCCAAATTACAGGTTCCATCATATCAAATGGATCCTTTTCTTTCACATGAATAGAACACATTTCTCACATGCCATCATTGAAGAAGTGCAAACTTCAGTTCCTGCGTTGCCAACAAACCCATTCGTGGTCTGTGGATTTATGCTGCTCTTACCTCAGGGCCTGCAGACAAAACCCAACAGGCCAAATGACTCATAATTTGTTTCGTATGTCCAACGGTCTGTCTCAGAACTCGCTGACCCTTTGAACTGAGCAGGTTACAGATGTTGCACATATGGTTAAGGTTTTGTTTGAAGGATGCCACTTATGGATTAAAAAGTGTATCTGGTCACTACTATGTACTGACATCAAATACATACAAGACTATGTATTTACTGTGTAACTACATTTTGTTCTGCAAAATTCCCACATTTGCTGCTACTGAGGTTGAAGTATGGGTAGGTTTAGGAGTAAGGGTAGGGTTAGGGGTAAAGTTAACAGTGTAACTACAAATGTAATTAAATGGAAGTACTTTAAATGTAATTACAATGCAACAACATGTATGTACATAATGAGTACATTGTATCAAATGGTTAAGTACATAGTTAATGTCACCTATTATAAAGTGGGTCCAAGTATCTTGTACATTACAGATGGCCTTCTACTGTCTTTGCCATCAAAATTAGTTGATGTAACGGGTGTGGAACAGTGTGAAAACAAATAAAGCCTGTTGTTTGTGATAATGTAATGAATATAAACAATCACTAGTTTACATGGACACCAGAAAACAACTTATTGCGAGAAAGTGGCGTTGTGGTTTACATGCACTGTATAAGGGCCATACTCTTTACTCCCGTATACATGTGGCTCAGTGAGTAAGAAGCTTTCACCACAGCAATGTAATTTCCCCTTGTGTAAAAAACAAATATGGCATCCAAGGAAGACTTTGCTATTTTATTCTCAGTTGCTTCGCTTTATCTCCAGATATTTCAGAGTTGTTGCTGTGACCATGAGGTTTCCCTCTTACGTCAAACTCTGGGATTCCCCCAGTGTACTTGAGCACATATACGTGAATGTGAGGGACAGTTGATATTTTAAATTAGTGCATTTAAATGGGTATGGTGTACATTGTATGTGCTTTTCCCTCTGTACTCCGAGAAATGTTGAATACTCTCCACTGTTTGATTGTTGTTGGACTCAATCCTATGATCCGGTGTTATCCGGTCTGTTCACACACATGCGCACTCTTTTAAAAACCTTTTAAGAGCACTACTTATTTGTTTAAATGGCCACATAAGCAGCTAGCAAGGAGGCTATAAAAGCCATGGTCTCTTGCCTCGGTCGCTAGTATATCTCTTAATGCCAGGAGAGTAAGGTTTACACACTGCACAGCATTTGTGTACCAGCTGGCTACCATTACATAAGGAAAATGTCTTTCTCCTTTACATGATGTTTCAGAATGCCACTTTCTGCAAAAACGCTGGAATATAGTGTTTTCTTAAGTGCATGTAAATGTGGGCATTGTCTACATGCTGAAAACAGACCAAAAGCTCTCTAGTTTGTTTTGTCTTAGATGGTTTGACTTGTAGATGCATGCTGTGTAATTATGGAATGAAGGGTTCAATCAAATGGACATTTCAGCACCTGTAGGCAGACCCATGTTTTTGAATGAGGATGTAACACGTGCCACTAGTCAAGTCTGAAAACTGAAGATCTTTGGCTGCTCTCCTGGGGCCTGTACCATGAAGCTAGTTGAACAACTTGTAACTCAGGGTTACAGGATTGGTTTTTCGAGATGACAAAATCAAACCAATCCAATCAGGCTTAATTGGTGCCATGACACTGCTCATCAGCTTTCTCTGTCAGCTCAGGCTTTGATCAGTTCACGCACGCGTGCACATACAGTAAATGTTCATACAGTAAATTCTACTCACTACAGTTGTTAAAAGTGGTAAAGACACTGGCTACCACCCCTGGAGTTCGCTAGGTCAAATCCCAGGGTGTGCTGAGTGACTCCAGCCAGGTCTCCTGAGCAACCAAATTGGCCCGGTTGCTAGGTAGGGTAGAGTCACATGGGGTAACCTCATGGTCGCTATAATGTGGTTCGTTGTCGGTGGGGTTCGTGGTGAATGGCTTGAAGCCTCCACATGCGCTATGTCTCCGTGGCAACGTGCTCAACAAGCCACATGATAAGATGTGTGGGTTGACTGTCTCAGACGTGGAGGCAGGTGGGATTCGTCCACCGCCACCTGGCTTGAGGCGAGTCACTATGCGATCACGAGGACTTAAAAAATGCATTGGGAATTGGGCATTCCAAATTGGGTGAAAAAGGGAATAACACCCCCTTAAAAAAAAAGAGGCAATTAGTCCAAAACCGAGCGTTTCAGATAGACAGACACACAGAAACAGGGTGGAAAATTATTGTATATTACTAAATTATGACTATTTTAATGCAAAAAAAAAACTTTGCTAACATTTTCAGTGGACCTCAAGGATGATAATAAAACAATAAAGAAATGGAGCATTTTATGACACTAAGTCACCTCAAGTGAAATACTGTATGTTTATCTCCATGAAAGAAGGGGTTTGGGTGGCAGTCATCCCTTTCTATATCCAACTTGTGGAGTGATTAAGCTTTTAATATTTAAAAAAAATCATGTATTATATTAATTTATCTTACTAGCTGTTTTATTTATAGCCTAATATTGTATTATTTTTGTATGTTTATATTTTATGGCTAGAGAATGTAAATGAAAAAACATTAGTGTGTATTTAAATACTGTGTATTACAAGACTTCATCTATCGAAAATCTATATTTAGACTCTCAAATAAATAATTTATCATGAAGTGTCGATCTAAGTTTTTTTTCTTCTGTAAAGCACATGGGTGAGTGACTTCATTGCATTAGATATGTCACTTTACTCACATCTGATTGGTTCAGCATCTGTTAGCGATCAGTTACCTGAAGAAAACCTGCTTCGGAGCAGGTTAGCTGTGGAGTGTAAGTTACTATGGTGATAAAATACGGTGAGGCAGACCCACTTTCATGGTGAGTTGACACAAACTAAACTAAAACTTACCTGGCTAGCCACCTAAACCGGCTTCATGGTACAGGCTCCTGGTTCTTGTCTCACAGTGATGACAAAGAAAATCAATAGTCGTTGGAATATCTTTCATTTAGATTTACCAAGAGAAAAAAAATTGACATAAGGTGGGTTAATTTGTTTATGAGGTTGTGAAATAAAAACTCAAAATGTTGCCCCAAGTTTACCCCAGAAAGTTCTTCAAAGTTGGTATTCTCATAAAAGACATCAGTCTAGCTTGACAACAAAAATACTCTTTGATGTAAAAGCTGCAAACCCATAAACTTGGTAGTTTGTCTTTATAGCCCAGGTTGAGCATGCATGGATGTGCTTCTCTGTGTCACATTACACACTTTATTTGTTTTCGACTGAAAAAACATGGCCAAACATCTGCATACCCATCGGCAGAATCCCCACATTCATTGAGTTTGTTTTAGTTTTAATTTTTTTGTTAAGCAAATCCAGTCTTTAAAGGTGAAGTGTTATATCTGCTCTACTAGTGTCACCAAATTGAATTGCAAAAATAATGACTATTAAAATAAAAAAATAGGTTTCATAAACACTCCCCTGTCTTCAATTGGTGAAACCGATTGGACTAAATACTCTCTAAACTCATGGCATTAGTTGATAGTAGCTATATTGGGCTGTCAGGATGTTCAAAACTAACAGAGCAATGTTTTAATGGTGTTACAGTGTTTATGGTCTTTGGGTTAATCAACTTACAAATGGCTTATTTATAGTTGTCTCAGAATATTAAGATGCGATAGGGGAACGGATTTTAGCATCAACATTTTTTACCCGTTCATATTAACAGGATGTTTGTTGCCAGGACTATTTGAAGGTTAACTTTGTCAAATGTGGTGCAAGTTGCATTGTTAACTTGTTGCCATTGTTGGACTTGAATACTGTGCCAATAGGGAGGAATGCCCGTAGGCAGGGCATCGAGCAGACTTGGCATGAGACAATAGCATAATTTGGACTTGCTGAAATGGGAAGACTCATAAAAAGAAACATACAAAACAAATATGCACATCCAAGGTTTCGGTCAACTTGTCACAAAGAAGTGAGAAAAAAAATAAAATGTGCAAGCGACATAGATGTACATGATGTTAATCTAACACTACTGACTAGCCGGGTCAAATATAACACAGGTTAACACCATTACGTTTCATTTTGATTTTCAGGAAGACAAACAAATAAATAATATCTATGAAGCAACCGTTTACATTTTTTGAAAAAAGCTGACATTCGAGCCTTTTCTTCTATATGCCAGTGGAGTGGTAGGGGGCTAAAGCACAGAACTGGTAAGCAGAAGGTTGCCAGTTTGATCCCCACAGCCACCACCATTGTGTCCTTGAGCAAAGCACTTAAATCCAGGTTGCTCCGAGGGGATTGTCCCTGTAATAAGTGCACTGGAAGTCACTTTGGATAAAAACGTCTACCAAATACATAAATGTAAACTGTGGTGCCAAAAGTGTCCCTTTGTGCCTCCTGGCAGTGTTTTTGCAAACAAGTATCAGTTGTGAGAATTTAAAGTTTTACCAAGGCAGTACTGCCTGGCGCAGTAAAGAGTATCATTTTGGTTGAGTACCTACTGTATACGATGTGCACATGATATTCTCTGTATTTCACTGACATGAGGGCTAAATAAAAATGTACACGTGACCATGTTTTTGTGTCTGTTTGCCAGCTTTGTTTCATTGTATTCTGGACCCCGCATGTTTCTGAGCAAATCCTCGTAGGCGTCATCGGGGTGGACATGGCCTTTGCACAACTCTGCACAATTCCTCTGAGAATCTTTTCCTTCTTCCCTCTGCCAGGTACCGTTCTGCCTTTTCTTTTATTTATGTGCTTAATGTACTTATTGACTTCAGATTTCTACACTGAAAAACCATATTACTCCTGTATTCTTTGTTTTGTCTGTGGGATATGAAGTAACTGTTCGAGCTTATCTAACGGGCTGGTTAATGACGTTGAAGAAAACCTTCGTGTTGGCACCCAGTTCTGTCCTGCGCATAATTGTGCTCATCACAAGCCTTCTGGTGCTGCCTCACATGGGGTTGGTAAACATCCCCAGCCTCACTGCTTGTATAAGATCAGTACCTGTATATGATTATAAACAGCACACAGATGACGGAATTCTAATGTTTGCATTATTAATCTTTACATTCTTTTTTAACTCTCTCGAATGCTTTTAGGAACTCACACATCTGGTAAATTGCAGCAGCAAAATGCATTGATTAAATTTAGCTTATGCTTGCAGACTGTGCTCTTCTGCTCAGTCTGAGATCTGTGAACTAATTAGCTGCCAAACTACCTCCTGAAACTTTAGTGAGTCTAAAAATAAGCATATTAAATTCCCTCTTTGCTGTTTTTGAATTAATAATAAGTCAGAGCTCCATACTGGAGCTGTATTTAAAGTGAGAAGCTTTAGAGACTGTTACTTTAACAGGTTCTGTTGATTACAACATCTTCACACCTAGGCATTTTGACTTGTCCTGTCATTATTCTTGTTCAGCTTGTTATGTTTTTGTTGTTGTGCAGTGTGCATGGTGCAACACTGGGAGTGGGATCTTTATTGGCAGGATTCGTGGGGGAGTCAACCATGGTCACAGTGGCTGCCTGTTACGTATACCGAAAACAGGTGAGGACCAACCTGAGTTCTGCAGAATTATTAGAGTTAGTGTGCTTTATAATATCAATTTTGATTGGTTAAAGTGTGTAATTTCTGCGGCATGCAAAGGAGTTGTGAATTACGGTTTATAAATAATTTTTCTGTCCAATACATTGATTACTTATAGTTATCTAGGATAGGAGAAATTATTTTAAAGGGAAAAACTATTATCATTTACTCATCTTCATGCCATCCCAGATGTGTCCCAGAACACAAACGAAGATTCATAGAAGAAAATTTCAGCTTTGAAGGTCCATACAATGCAAGTGAATGGTGGTAAGAACTTTAAAGCTCCAAAAAAGTACATAAAGGCAGCATAAAAGTAATCCATATCCATTTCTTCAGAAGTGATAAATCTCCACATTCACTTTCACATTCTCCTTTTTGCTTTTGTCTATTTGCATTCGCATATCGTCAGCTACTGAGCTGGGAGGAGAATTTATAGTAAATAAGGACTAAAAAATTGATCTGTTTCTCAGCCACACCTATCATATACCTTCTGAAGACAGGGATTTAACCACTGGAGTTGTGTGGATTAATGTTACACTGCCTTTATGTGCTTTTTGGAGCTTCAAAGTTCAGGCCACCATTCACTTGCATTGTATGGAACTACAGAGCTAAAATATTCTTCTAAAAATCTATGTGTTCCGCAGAAGAAAGTCAGTCAACATCAGGGATGGCATGAGGGTGAGTATATGATTAAAGTGTTTTCATTTTGGGGTGAACTGTTACTTTAACATAAAAAAGAATATACAAACGACA
Organism: Xyrauchen texanus; assembly: GCF_025860055.1. Lineage (NCBI taxonomy): Eukaryota > Metazoa > Chordata > Actinopteri > Cypriniformes > Catostomidae > Xyrauchen > Xyrauchen texanus. Next base: position 21,370,553 of record NC_068316.1, on the reverse strand, counting down.
TGCATCACCTTTAAGTCTAATCCATGATTAACTGGAAATCAGGAGAATTGTCGCCTTGTTGGCCTTAGCGTTTTAAATATGTAAATAGGATACTGTACGTGTTCAATATCTTCAGTATTAACTATATATATATATAAAATATATTATTATTATTATTATTTGTATTTTTTTTATTATATATATTATACTTCTTTTTAAGCAGAAAACCCCAGATACAGAAATGGTTGTGGATGAAGATAACTCTTCCCCAATGAGTGAGGTCACCTCCAGGACCCAGTTAGATGATATTGAAGTGAATGAGACTGAGAGGGTGGGAAGAGACATCAATGAAAATGAATGAATTGTAGGATGAGAAAAATCACCTTGAAGATGAATTTTTTATTTTTTTATTTTTTTTTCTGAGGGTGAAGAGGTGGATATCTGAAGAGGTGCAATGACCTGACTGAATCTTTGACAATTAAGAGTATGTTTGTGATTGTTTAGTCCATTAGATGTATTAATATCTAATAAATCGACATTTCATCATACAACCACCAAATGACAGACCCTAGCAGATTAGACAAATAGAATTATGCACTTTTTTTTTTTTTTACATATTTACACATACAGTAAGTCTTCCAAAATTCCTGTTCTGCTGCCACTGAACATTTTTGCCAAAACAGACCGATGCACCATGGGAGCAAGGCCGGCACTAATATTCACAGGGCACAGGGCAACGGCCCTGCCCAAGAAAGAGAACTCCACCTCTTGAAATGCATCAAGAACGACTTAAAGATGTTTTCTTGAGAAGTGTTATCTGCTGAACTTTGACCACACAACATACTGCCTAGTTTTTCTTTTACTTTAAAGCACACAATACTTGGGAGTATATTATAATGTTCTAGTGGAATTGGGTTTACTGACTTGGAGCATTGACTTGAAATTACATTTTGTATGTGTATATATTTAGATATTTCAAATTATCAGGTTTAATTTTTTATACTATATTGATCTTGACAGATTTTGGCTACTTTGCAAATCTGTGTATATGTTATTACTTTGGAGACATTTAAGCCTGAGGATGACACTCTTCTATTTATTGATTTGGTTGTTTGAATTGATTTGTATAGTGTGACTATATTTCTGACCCAGTATTAGCCATTTAGGATCTGCTTCTTTTTGTAACTTGTTTGGGACCAGATTATAGAACCATTTACATTTATTTTTTTTCTTCAATAGAAGGTCTAAGCCATTTATAATTTTTGCAATTTCTTATCGAAATGTAGTTTTATTCTGTTAAGAATAAAAAGTGTTTGTGCACATATACGTGTTTTTATGATTGCACCATAAAAGCATTCAACTGTTTAAATGTTGAAACGCACAATACTATTTTTTCTTAATTATATTAAGAATGAGAGGCTCAACTGAGTCGTAGAATAATCTTTATTCATACTTCCTCAAACAATCTAATTATCTTTTAGTTCTTAAAAAATAACCATTGTACATAACCAATACTGTATCATATTTCAGAATGTTTGGCAATGTTAGTCAATGTTAGACTCTCAGTCATAAATATGAAATTTTATTACTATAAACAAAGAAAAATGGCCATACTGTACATCTGTTCTGTCTTGTTGTGCAATTACTTGTTGCTGAAATTCATAATGAGCAAAATTTGAAGATAAAACAAAAAATCCCTTAGGCTTAGTACAGTGAGCATTGTATGTCATAAACTAACTGTTAATATGACATCTGCTAAGAGTCAAAAAGTAAAATTACATGATGGCAACTTGTATTGTTTATTCTTACTTAAAAAGTCTACCTAATGTAGCCAATAGTGCTTTAATTGTAAAACGTTAAAGAAATGTTTTGTTTAGAGCCTTACTTGGTATTCAGTCACAAATTATACTTTATAAAAGGCAGTTACAACTACAGAGAAAAACTATCATGGCAGTTAAACCAGTATGGGAAACAGATTCTTTCACAATGAGCGTGTTCACATGCACACCAATAAGCTGACGACAACCAAATATCAGCTTATTCAAAAAAATCTGACAATGCAAGAAAACCATGTTTATATGAAATTTTAAATCATAGGGTTCTTCTTTACTTTTGACTTCAAAACTTAAACAGGCATGCGCACAACACTTGCACATATTGGATAATCCGGTAAAATTACTGGTAAAGGTGTTTACATGCAATGCGAAATGGAGGTAATGGGCAGAAATCTAACTGTTGATTGTTTTTTGATTAAATTATTTATAACCTTACCCCGATAAAGGAAAGGCATTTAAGGCATGGCCACATGCATTGCTGGTTTATTGTGCATGTAAATGCGCTCATTAAAAAAAATTAAAAAGGCATTAATACGCGGCAATACTTAAAAATGACCCAAGATATCTGACAGTCTCAACATTGGTTAAAAATGCCACAACCACAGCCCATTACATTTTTTAGGCAAGTTTTATGTTATAAAACAATATAAATATGACTGAATCTGCATCAAATGGACTTCAGTAGACTATGTCAATTCCCTTTCCATTCTAAGAATATACTGACATAATTTTCAATCAATATTCTCAAAACTTATTGTTGTAAACTCTTAGTATTCTTTAACATCAAAGAAAATGAACAACTTTCAACTTGTATTCAACAGTGCAAAATAAGACTTTGCAGTTAAAGTAAAAAGGCAGTAAATTTGTTTCATGTCTGCACCAGTTTTACTCATCACAACATTTCCTGACAGGCAGTGTGCAATATGCTGAATCATTTGAGTAAAAAAAAACCCCGCGCACTTATCATCTTATGATGACAATATGATCTCAGTGGATTGCTGTAAATTCCCTTCATTAAACATTTCCATTCATTGAAAGACCAACAGACCATCAAAAAACAAAAACATCATGCCATTTTTGTTGGTCAGATTTGTTCTCTGAGGTCTGTGTTATCAGGGCATCATGATATCGGCTCTTTGCTGATGTTGAACGGTCCTCCTGACCGGAATGTTGTAATGGCGATCGTCCTCGGTCACGATGCAAACGCAAGGCCACTCCTGCTTGTGGTCGTCTGGGTAATGTGTGACAAACTCCTCTGTGTCTGTCATGTACAGACGGAAGGCTTGAATGGTGTGCTGTAAGGCATAGCCCAATAGAAACATCTCCACCTACATTGCACAAAGAACACATACATTTTACTAATTGTATTTTGGCATACTATTTTAAAGCAATGTGCCATGAGAGTCTGTGGTTCACAGTGATTAAACCATAGTTAAGAGGTGTTGTTACACATGCAAAGAGGAGGGCCTAGTTTACCATAGTATAAATCACTGTAAAGTACTTGAGGGACTTACTGCTTGTATGCAATGCTTGCAAAAGCAATATGTTATAATATATAATATAATATATTTTCTCACCTTATTTAACAATCTTAAAAGAATATTTCAGGTTCAATACAAGTTAAGCTAAATCGACAGCATTTGTGGCATAATGTTGATTAGCACAAAAAATAATGGATTCGTCCATCTTTTTCTTTAAAAAAACAATGGATTTTTAAAAGCCAATGGAAGTAAATGGGGGTCAATTCTTTGAGGATTTAAAGGCAGAAATGTGAAGTTTATAATTTAATAAAAGTACTTATCTTTTCTGTTAAAACTCGTATTACTTTAGCTGTAAAGTAATTATTGTTGTTTTTACAGCCATTTGGGGGGTTTTATAACTACACTAAAATCACGCTAACACACATAATGTTTATGTCTTGTGGCTGTACTTTTGAAACCTCACTGTAACATTATGCCACAAATGCTGTCAATTGAGCTTAACTTGTATTGAACCCGGAATATTCCTTTAAACATTTATGTTTATACACTTCATTCTTTTCCATGTTGAACATCAATAAAAGCATATTGAAGTTGTCAGAGTCTTACTCACCTGTTCTACCCCTCCGGTGAAGCCAATCTGGCTCAGGTGATTGGTCAGGAGGTTTTGTGGGTTTTCTGATGTGTCGCGGGCAAAAAGGAGCCAGCAGAACACAGGCACTTCTTGATCCGACACCATGTTGTGATGAAGCTCAATGGCTTTGGCCAGCATCAGAAACTTGAGTGCTTCCAGAAGACCATACTCTTCCACACCACCCTGAAACACACGGTCAACCACACTCTGCTTCTCCTCAGGGCTCTCAGCAGCTGCTGCTGCCTGCCACTGAATGCATACAGATACAAATACATTATCCATCTCATTAACAGTTAAAGCCCCCCCATTGAGCAATAATTACATGCAATACACAGTTTAACCTATTTATATTATGCAACATATCCTCTTCTGCCATTACATACATTGCACTGTACATAACATACTGTATTTTTGGTACTTTATATAACAGATTTGTATTAGATTTGCACAGCGTATGTGTATGTATGTATGTATGTATGTATGAATGTGTGTGTGTTTGTGTGTATGTACGTATAAGTATAATATTTTTTTATTATTATCTATGCGGTTTTTGTATTGTTGTGCACTGGAAGCTCCTGTCACCAAGACAAATTCCTTGTATGTGTAAGCATACTTGGCAATAAAGCTGATTCTGAAGATAATAATGAATATCAGAAATTATTATGATCATCCAGTTGTCTCAAATTAAACATGAATTATGCATGGAAATATAAATGTACTCAATGTGATAAGTACTACTTGTCAAATGAATGGACATGGAATATTGTTTTGAGTTTAAAAAAAAGCATTATGTGAGAAGGAAATGACTGTTTAGCGATCATTATTCAAAAATATGGTACTCTAGAATGCTGAGATTGACCAATCAGAATCATTACAGAGAGAGATGAGTACAAATGTATTATGTGAAATATATGTTATATTAGATTATTAAATTGTGCACTTTTATACATATATTATTATGTAGACAAACACTAAATGGATGTTTTCTGTGTTGTATAATATTACAACTTTAAGAAACAATGGGAAAAAAAGAGATTCACCTTCTTTTTAAGGAGCTCCAGATAATATTTCAGCTTCTCTACGGAATCCTGCTTTTCACTTCCCATGTTGCATTCTAGGGGAAACACCCATCCACCAATCAGATGCTCCTGAGCTTCAATCCTCTCTGGCAACTATTGAAATGACCAATCAGCAATAGTTAAATTAAGCTAAAAAGTACAGAATAACACACAATGTTAGTCTATATAGACCTTAGTCAGGGTAGATAATGCTTAATTTGACGCAAACAAAAAAAAGTCTGTGAGAGATAGAAGTGCACTGCCCTACCAAACCAAAATGCAGTAATTAAACCAACACTGAAACTGGGAAACATGGCTTCAAAGTTGCTTGATTGTCCAGAGAACTATAAAATAATAAAAATAATCTCACACAGATTTCTGAGCAATCTGAGCATAGCTGGGCCAAACCTGTCTTTCACAGAAGTGATCATAGTCTGATTTTAGCCATAACTTTTTTGACACAATGCAACTGCTTTGCCTTTGCATGGAATAGTACAGTTTGTTCAATATGTCATACTGGTGCTGAAACCAATTTTAATTGTTTTTCCAAATTCTGCTAGCCACTGAATTAGACCCCCCATCCCTTTAAGCAAATGTTCTCACTCCAAAGACATGTCAGCCAACGTGCCAGTCAAACACGCACAATGACTTACAGACAGATAATGTTTCTGATTGGCTAGTTTTCTGATAAAAAGCGTGGGCCGCTCCACTGATTCTTTTTTTTTTCTGTTTCATCTGCTGAACAATCAATATCATTGTTAACACCAGTATGTATATTGAACTGTAAGCATCAAATTAAATATGGAGTCTACCCTGATTAAGGTCTATAAGTGTATAAAGATATCCTCACCAAAGGAAAGCCTTCATCCTGCAGCCAGGTGGGCATTTCTGTGCTGGTCACCAGCACCTGGTACAGTGTGGCTCGTAGGGCACAGTAGTTATCTCCTCTTACTTGCCTCAGAGTGCTAAAGCTAGAAGACATCTCACCATAACCCTGAAACAGAAACATTAAGGAAACAAGCACAGAGAGTTCAACTTTCAGTACAGTTGCTTCACAAATATTTGGACACTTAAGCCACACTAAGAAATGAATAAATGCCACTGCAATAGATCAAACCAAGCATCCTGTCTTTCAAAGAAAGTTAACAGGCATACTTTTCTAACATGCATTGCCTGCAATTCAGCATTTGTTACAATAAAAGGTAAGCATTTACTCTCACCTTTCTGATCAGAGCACTCTTGGCTGTGTTACCCTTCCATTCTTGTTCACTGTAGGCCAGTATGTCCACAGCTTGTGCTAAGCTACATCTGGCCTCTAAACCAGGAACTAGATGAGAAGAGAGAGACAGCATGACAAAAACCATGAGAGAAACTGATATTGAAGCAGAAAAACTTTATTCTCAAAATGTATTCAGCTGACACCCAGAGTTGTTTAGTAAGCCACAATCAGACCATTGAGAATGACAATTAACAATTGTGCAATTTAGTAAAGGACTCGTTTACAGGTTTTAGTTGCTTTTTCAGCCCCAAATAAAGACAGCATTTTGACCGTCTACAAAACATTTCTTTAAAGACCCATTAAATACAAATTTGAGTTTTGTGACGATTCATTTTAGAAGTTTATTGCTTTAATTTTTCTTAATAGTAATAAACAAATTTAGCGTTAATACAACATAAACCAGCATAAGCACTGGTTGAAAGGGTGGAAACTTTGTGATGCACACCAAGTATGTGAGCGGAGCGAGGAGTGGAGCGGCATGATTTTGCCTGGAGCGAGGAGCGGGTTTTTAAAAAATTGTTGCGTCATTGTTTTCTTTTGCCCCAAGAGAGCTCCACTAATGCTCCATCATGGGCACAACACCTGTTAACAGTCCTTAATGCAGTAATTCACCACGTGTTGAGCAGTGTTAAACACTATTGGCATGAAGGAAAGATGGAATCTCTGATATAACCAGAAAGAATGTGATAAAAAAATTCATAAAAATGTAAAATCTAGCGGCACTTGGTAGCGTTCGACCTCCAGCGCTAAAGTTACTTTCGCTTTCTTTGTTCACACTCTCTATTACCTGAGTTAAGCTAGCGGTAAAGCTTGAAATAACTACATGCTTATGTCTCGTCTCTTTATTCCAACATCAACTGCCGTATATTAAAAATTAATGACAGCATGGCATAGGAGGGAAGTGATATCCACCATCAAATGTTTGTTGTGAAAGACATGTCCAGAAAACACAATGATAGTCCATTCACATGTGGAGAGAAAATCTAAATGTCAGTAATACAGATATATATATATACAGTATACATATCCCCTATTAAATATTTTGAATAATCATATCATCATTATAATCGAATGCATTACAATCTTAACTGTAGGCTATTATGTCCAGCATTAAATAATATGTAACGTTTAACGATCTAAAACACCAACTGAACTAATCAATATGTTAACATTGCATAGTTTGACTTTTTGATTGCCATCTAATTTTATTTTAGTGCTGTAGGCTAAAATATACATTATATATTTGCAGATGAAGAAGCTCAACCAACAACCAAACTCAAACAGAGAGAAGTAAATTTTAAATCTTGAAAAAATTCAAAAGCTAGTATTTCTAAAAGTGAACTCTGGATTAGGCATATAGTTTTGATAGTCTTATCTAGTTCTAAATCTATCTAAAAAAAGAGTAGAACATTCTGACTATGAAGTTTTTTTTCATTCACAGAATTATAGGGCAAGGTTAATTAAAACAAGTGCAATACTAGGCAATAATTAGGCAACAATAAATAGGCTTAATACATTTTTTTTTGTGTGTGAGTGTTTAATTGATCTAACCCAGAGAATGCTGCTGACATGTTTCAAAAATATTGGAGTGTTGTCTGCCCCGCCCCAGACTCGAAGCTGATGTGGGTTGCCAGAATGTTGACATGCAAATTAGCCAATTCAGCATCTATTTTAAAGGATTTCTGGGCTTTAAGCTGTCTCCATCTTCCAAAGGCATCTCCAATATTTATCCATGGTTTTACTTCGCCTCTGGTCATGGTGGTATTTAGATGGATGGGGAGGCTTTTTAGGTTAGGTGGAATCCGTTATCTCTGATCCTGTTCCTTTGCTGGCTTTCATGGCTGCAGCACACAGTGTGTGTATTTCTTGTTCAAATCTGGCAACCCGGCGGTGTCTAAATACTATTTGTGAGTGTGCAGTGGGCGGGATCACACAGGCCAAAACAAAAACAGAAACTGCTACTTTATTTTAAGAATGTGAAATGTCAGAATAATAGTAGAGAGAATTATTTATTTCATACTTTATTTCATCACATTCCCAGTGGGTCAGATGTTTATATGCACTTTGTTAGTATTTGGTAACGTTGCCTTTAAATTGTTTAACTTTGGTCAAACGTTTTGGGGAGCCTTTCACAAGCTTCTCACAATAAGTTGCTGGAATTTTGGTCCATTCCTCCAGACAGAACTGATGTAACCAAGTCAGGTTTGTAGGGCTCCTTGCTCGCACACACATTTTCAGTTCTGCCCAAAAATTTTCTTTCGGATTGTGGTCAGGGCTTTGTGAGGGCCACTCCAATACCTTGACTTTGTTGTCCTTAAGCCATTTTGCCACAGCTTTTGAGGTATACTTGGGGTCATTGTCCATTTGGAAGACCCATTTGCAAAGCTTTAACTTCCTGGCTGATGTCTTGAGACGTTGCTTCAATATATCCACATAATGTTCCTTCCTCATGATGCCATCTATTTTGTGAAGTGCACCAGTCCCTACTGCAACAAAGCACCCCCACAACATGATGCTTCCACCCCCATGCTTCACGGATGGGATGAGGTTCTTTGGCTTGAGAGCCTCACCCTTTTTCCTCCAAACATAATGATGGTCATCATGGATCATTGTCCCCATGTGCACTTGCAAACTGTAGTCTGGCTTTTTAATGGCAGTTTTGGAGCAGTATCTTCTTCATTATCTGAGCAGCCTTTCAGGTTATGTTGATATAGAACTTGTTTTATGTGGATATAGATACTTGCATTTGGAAATTGCTCCCAAGGATAAATCTTTTTTTTCTGAGGTCTTGGCTGATTTCTTTTGATTTTCCCATGATGTCAAGCAAAGAGGCACGGAGTTTGAAGGTAAGCCTTAAAATACATCCAGAGGTACACCTCCAATTCAGTACACCTCCTATCAGAAGCTAATTGTCAAAAGGCTTGACATAATTTTCTGGAATTATCCAAGATGCTTAAATGCACAGTTAACAGTGTATGTAAACTTCGGACCCACTGGAATTATGATGTAGTCAATTAAAAGTGAAACAATCTGTCTGTAAACAATTGTTGGAAAAGTTACTTGTGTCATGCATGAAGTAGATGTCCTAAACAACTTGCCAAAACTATAGTTTGCTAATATTAAATCTGTTAAAAAATGAGTTTTAATGACTTCAACCTAAGTGTTTGTAAACTTCTGACTTCAACTGTAAGGCACATTTTAATTACCACAGAAGCACTGCAAGTCTATCACAAAAACGCAGAATGAAACGTTTTTGTCAGCAAGAGCTTTTCATTTGGAGTTCAAAGCGGTGCTTGACGCTGGTGTTGACGCCCTGACATGAATCATGAACGAGGCATCACGATTGTTGTAGCAAAGCTTGATCCACAGTCTGCCGGCTGATTAATATTGTAGAGGATGAAAATTTATGCGCATTGCAATGAATATTGTGAGGACTAGTTCTTTCAATTAGTCAAACTCCCACTTAGACATTGGGAAACATTTAATGTTGCTTGAATTATTTAAGTGCATTTCCATCTTTATACTGTGGAAGGCTTTGTTTGGAAAATGTTAATAAAGCATTATATAGTTACATGTTGTTTTGTTATCTTTCCTAAGAATGAAATAAACGCATTAAGACAGCAAAAGCAGTATATTTAGTCAAATTTAATTTTGATTAATTGCGATTAACTACGAAAAATTATATGATTAATCGTTATTGCTAATTTTTATTGACTGACAGCACTAATATATATATATATATATATATATGTACACACACTTTATATATATACACTTGTATATATTATCAACTTATAGCAGAAATACGCATTTAAAAAAGCTTGTACAGCCTATCTCTACTGAGAAAACAGACCAATAACAGTGATGACTCTTCTTGCACAAGGGCTGAAACGGTTAGTCGATGTTATCGACAACGTCAACAATAAAAAATTGTCGACAAAAATTTTCATTGTCGAATAGTCGTTTGATCTCATTTATCGTAACATGAGATCACATTAAACTCTGATGATGACACGTGAGAGCAGCACTGCAGTTCACGCCTGACTGAAGAAGCTGGACACAGCTCACAGTCCAGATGCACTCTAAACTTTCCAAACTGCTTATGGTGATGCATTGTGGAATTAGTGGAGCCAGAGCTCTTTAAAGGAAGCACCCCGGCTTTACATCTTAAATGCAGTTTTAATGTGTTATAGCTTTATTAAAAGTTCAAATAATAAGAAAGCAGGTCATGTAATTAACCACAAACTCCAAAACTGGCATTTCTCAATGTGGTCAGTGCCTCTTCTATGAGTTGCACAAATGTCCCGATCTGAGGAGGAGAGATTGAAACTGCACCCGGCTGATGCACATTCTGTGGCGGGGACGCTCGTCCCCCTCAAGCGCTTGCTGCAGCTAGATTATAACCTGAATGCTTGTGACTTATTGAATCATAATATATGTCACTGTGTATTTCTTATCATGAAGAAAATTGGCAATAAGTAGCTTTATTATAAGAGAGAGTTTTGTGTGTGTGTGAGTTAAATACGGTAAGAGGACAGGAAGAGAAAGGTGAGAGGACAGTCTTCACCCCATTATAAGCTTCAACAAAATACGTTTATGATTTGTTTTGACTTGTTTTCCAATAAAAATATCAAACTCATTTAAAACAATGTTTTAAGGACTATACTGCAGAAGAAATAGTTTTTATCTGAGAATGTTGAATATAATATAAAAAATACAAATATTTATAAAAAAAAAAAAAAAAAGATGCATTCACCTGAAAAGCAGCATATAAGATATTTAGACTTGGTTTTAGAGAAGAGATACTGAATATAAATATATTTTGTCTTTACTGCACTCGCAGAAGTAAAACAAAGTGAAAAAAATACACGAGTGACAGGGCGGAGGGCAGGGCCGGGTCGTGATTCTACAAACCCGGCCCCTTATCAGGCTAATTAAGCCTCCGATAGAGATAAAGGCTGACTGCAGACGGTGGTGCGACAGAGAGAGAACGTTTACAGGCAGCTGTCCGTCATATGTGTGTGTTTGTGTCTTTTGGTTCAGTTTTATATTAAAACTATTATTTATATCTTCAAGCTGGTTCTCGCCTCCTCTTTTCCATTAATACCATTACACTGGTGCCAAAATCCAGGAAGGAGGAGGGATACACTCTAGTGTTGTTCTCGCCGCTACCATCCACCCCAACCCATGCCGTGGCTATCTGCCGTGGGACGGAGGAGCCTGGCTGCCTGGAAGCAGAGGAACGGCCGCCGACCATAAGGGGAGAAGAGGCTCCCGGCCGACTGCCAGGAGCGGGAGAACCACTGCCAGGGGCGGGGGAGACCCCTTCTGTTCCCCGAGAATGTGGCGGGGTGTTCCGTCCGCCAGGGGCCGGAGGACTGCCTCCGATCTGCCCAGGGAGGCGCAGCTGTCGTCCGTTAGAGGGTAGGGGAGTGGTCAAGGACCAAGCTCCCCGGCCTGAGAGAACGAGGGAGGAATGTGACAGGGTGGAGGGCAGGGCCGGGTCGTGATTCTACACACGGCCCCTTATCAGGATAATCAAGCCTCAGAGAGGGATAAAGGCCGATGGTGGTGCGATAGAGAGAGTTAGTTCATGGGCAGCTGTCCGTCATATGTGTGTGTTTGTGTCTTTTGGTTCAGATTTATATAAAAACTATTATTAATATCATCAAGCCGGTTCTCGCCTCCTCCTTTCCATTAATACCGTTACAACACGTATATACAAACTTAATAAAAAGTATGTTTTCCTTTAATTCAGCGAATATCATTTAGAGATATTTTTAAAAGATGATTTTGTCCCATTTATTGTTAGTAAGCACATTTAATACAACCTTTTAAGTCGGGACACAAGTTGAATAATCGGTTAAAAACGAATGATTAATCGTTGCAATAATCGCAGAATAGTAGAACAATCGTTCAAATAATCGCTAGATTAATCGATTATCAAACTAAACGTTAGTTGCCGATACTACTCACATTTTTTCCAATCAAATTCTTCCTAGAACAAGAATGTCCCTCCCTCAATACGAAATGCCTCTAACTAACAATTAACAAATCATGATTTAGGGCTTTGACGTAATCAAAGGCATATTGGCCATTTCAAAAACAAATGGGACAAGTCCTTCGATATGTTCCACCAAAACCTCCTGTTTCAATAGTATACATGTCAACACAGGAAAGAAAACTATGCCTGCAAAGAGATTTCACAGTGGCTGATGAATGCAAGTGTACATTCAGGGAGAAACAAACTGTAACATGAACAAATTAAATTAATAATACTTGTAAGCTCCAGCAGTGGTTTTGATGGCTTGTCTTTACTGGCCCCCATTTCTATCTCTTCAGCTCCCAGATACAGGTCTGCTCTCCTACGACATAAAAGAGGAACTATTTCACAATTTGTACAATGTTCATTATGACAAGCAGTCATGTGAAGTCTAGTTGGAAAATTATTGAATTAAAGTACAATATGTACATATAATTTCCAGATGATAATAACTCATGATTTTGGGGCAGGCTTAACTGGATCTAAAGAGGTTTTGCCATGATACTTCAGTTTATTTTTAAATCAGTTTTTCACATAAAGGGAAGTTCCCTTGTTCACTATTATAAAATAGATATTTCTGGTTCTAGATGCTGATTAGTTAATACAGTGTTCCAGCTGAACTAAAATACACAATATAGTCACAGATATGAAGGAAAACACCTGATGATTAAACTACTGTCCCAGACCGCACACGCACATCTCTCAGACATCTATTTGATGTGTGCATCTGCAATACGTCAATATGATATTTCCTTTTGGATGTCAAAAGGACATTTAAGATATAGAATGCAAACAGCTATCTTGAAGACGTACATGTGCTATCTGTGGTGTATATCACTGAGCAGCACACATAGAGGCCAACTATCAACATCAGCTTACATGGCAGGGACTATATTTTTAAGCAGAAGGATGGCATTATAAAATATAATGACTTAAAAAGATAACATTCTGATGAAAGTATGTCTGCTTAAAATGTTATAGATTTTATGTAGTCAAAAGAATATATTAATAGTTTATTAAATATAATATTAAATAGATTTACATGTGCTTTTCTGTGTTGCGTACTAAACAAAGGCTAGCTTTTAGCTCTCTAGTAATTAGCTCTGACAACAGTATTTTATCAATAGAGCACAGCCTCTTGTACTTCAGTGCTTAAATCTGTCACTTTCTGCATTTGTATTTGTCCATTAATTTGCCAAATTAACAATATATTTGTGAGCTTCTTGTGTCCAGATCTGTTATTTTGTATGGTTTGCTATAGTCCACTTCCCTTCCTTCCAAACCAATAATATAACTGAAGTGAAAGAGTGACACATACTCATCGTCCTCCTCCGGTACTACTTCCACGCTCACGTTTGTCTCCCTCATAGGTATCAACTCTAATTTATGACTGCTGTAAATGACCTCTCCTTTTTGGGTCTTAGAGCTTTCTGTGTCTTCTTTTCCTTCATTTTCCTGGGCAACAATAGTTTCCTCTTCCTCCTTTTCCTTTTCCTCTTCTGTTTGTTGAGGTCCGGTTACTTCATCTTCTTGTATGACTTCCTCCGGTGATTTTGTCTCTCTTAGCGCAATAACATCAGCTTTGACCTCTACAGTGTCTTCAACAGCAACAAAATCACTGTAATGGGAGAGGGTTGCTGTGGTTATTGGGCACTCGCCAAGAATAGGGTAAAGTTTTGGTACTTTTTTAAAGCACTGAAGGCACAAATTACATCTTTGGATTGTTAACTGATATGTTAATTATTATCTAGCATAAAATTAACATAACATGAAAAGAAGTTTTGAACACATGAAATGTGTGTACCAAATTATAGGGCTCACTTTGTTACCAAAGCTATTAAAAGAAAAATTATTAATAAATATTTTGATCTAGCAAGCCCTATTTGAGTGATAGTTAAAGCTAAATTTACAACCCATGGCATTCTGGCATATTTCTTGATAACATTTTTTGATAACATTTTAGACAGGCCCCATTTCCAGCAGTCATTACTCCAACACCTTATCCTTGAGTACTCATGCTAAGTTGCTAATTTGGTACTAGAAAATCACTTGCCATTATATCAAACACAGCTGAAAGCTATTCAGTTTGTTAAATGAAGCTTAACATTGTCTTTGTGCCATAGTATACAATAGACTGGCATGTCTTAAGGTCAATATTAGGTCAAAAATGGCAAAAAAGAAACAGCTTCCTCTAGAAACTCATCAGTCAATCATTGTTTTGAGGAATGAAGGCTACGCAACGCTTGAAATTAACTTTTTTTTTTTTTAAGTTTAAAAACTGAAGATTTCATACAAAGGTGTACACTACAGTCTTCAAAGACAAAAGACAACTGGCTCTAACAAAGACAGAAAGAGATGTGGAAGGCCAGATGTACAACTAATCTAGAGGATAATTACATCAGAGTCTCTAGTTTGAGAAACAGACGCCTCACATGTCCTCAGCTGACAGCTTCATTGAATTCTACCTGCTCAACACCAGTTTCATGCACAACAGTAAAGATAAGACTCAGGGGTGCAGCCTTATGGGAAGAATTGCAAAGAAAAAGCCACTTTTGAAAGAGAAAAACAAAAATAAAACTTTAGAGTGGGCAAAGAAACAGACATTGGACAACAGATAATTGGAAAAGGGTGTTATGGATTGTGAGCTTTTGTGGGATCAGCTAGACTGTATAAAGCCAGTGTAAAAAATAAAAAAATAATAATTATATATATATATATATATATATATATATATATATATATATATATATATATATATATATATATATATATATATATATATTGCTTATATACAACAGTTCAATGAACAAGTACATTTGAAAAAATAAGGAAAAACCAAGTACGGTCATAAAAACGCATTTGTGCATGGAACTACTTTATTGCGCAATGTTCCATGAGTACTGATGGTGTGACAGCATCAGCACTCAGACGCTTCACTGTGTGTGTATCACTCCGCTTGTGTCCGTGCTGTTCTAAACTATCTGTTAGGAGTTACTGTCTTTATTTTTGAAATTACATATGTTAGCCAGCAGGTGGTGGCAAAATAGAATTTTTGTGTGTAATATGAGCCAGTTGGTGACGTAAAGTGAATCCGTAAGTCATTCTTTACATAGAACTGCACTCAGTGAGTTTCCACATTGGATACATACTGTTTAAAATGTAGGAGGACATCGCTGTTTCTATAGTGAATGACATTTGTGCACCGGCTACCCCGAAATAGAGAGGAACACCTCACTTGGACGACTATATTCCACTGAGAAAACTGACCTTCAGAAAGCTGTAAGCATCTCTGATTGGGTGTGGCAACAGGTGATCGCACACGCTCCATCTCTCTCTCTCTCTCTCCACACACACACACACACACAGACAAACACACACATCCATCCGTCTATCCTTGTTTATCCAATGACTTGTTAGAAACAGCACAAGCCGTGATACTATTTCTGAAGTGAACATTTTTAATTACTAACAGAGGCTTGGATGAATCAATCGTTTTGAACCAGCAACGGCAGATTCTGATCGGTCGCGTAATAAAGTAGTTCCACGCACAAATGTGTTTTTATGACCATACTCAGTTTTTCCTAATTTTTTTCAAATGTACTTGTTCATTTAACTGTTGTATATAAGCAATATATCACACTCGCAATTGTGCAATATGGCCCTACATCAGCACTGCTGTAATACCTACGGCCGAATCACAGCAGTGCTGATGTAGGGCCATATTGCACTCTTGCTCATGTGATATTGCTTAAATATAAATTGTATGCATTTTAAGAATTGAAAAGCACATCACAAATCAGGGTTTTAAACTGTATTACGACGTGTCCCAAATTTTTAAAACTGGGTTACAAAAGTAAATGTAAAATAAAACAAGATTAAAGAATGTGAGCAGATACCTTAAGGCCGATATCTAAAAAGAAGTAATATTCAGTGTATATATGTGTGCCAAAGGTAAAAATAATCTCCTTTAATTACAAATGCAATCTGTTCAAGTGAAAGGAATGTCTTTCGGAATTATACATACATCCAAACAAACTATAGGCCTCACAAGATGTAACAGTAAAAATGTTACATTACAGTATAAATAGCATTATTCACAGTAAGCAGACAACGGCATAAATACATCCAATTTACAATGTTTACGTATATGGTGACTCATTCATTCATAAAAGCAGACAATAATCTGACCATTGTAACTAATGTTGACACAATGTTGTTACACTAAACCTTGTCTTTATACTCTATTTCCATTTGTTTGGCTTGCTGCGAATAATAAACTTCCCCTTTTGTCAGTTTATCATTAAAATATTATTACAAGTTTGATTGTACTGTTAGTGTGTTGACATGGCAAAGTGATGGTGACACCTCACTGAATACTTTATGTACTCTCTGAGTACATAAACTTGAGCTTTTAAACTGAGTGTTTTGCTCTACCTAGTGGTAAGTATCATGAATAGCAGCAAGCACTAACCTCCTTGGCTCCATGTGTCTGGTTTTCTCAATAGGACTTGAGGGCACAGACTCACATGTGGAGTCAAGGCCGTTTTGACTGGGTTCTGTAGCCTCTAGTTCCTGGTCTGTAACCTTTTCATTCTTGTCTGTCACAGAATCTATTACTTTATGTAAGTCCTTCTTGACAATGCTAGTAAAAGAAAAAAAAGTGTAAGTTAAACTCTACACCTGCACATATACCATGAAGATGATGACAACCAATATCAGATCTGCGGGAAAATATCTTCTTAAAATGCAAATATTTGGCCCCAAGAGCCTGCAGAATTTTTAGTTAATAATATTTAGCAACCAAAGCAAGTCTCATGAGAATTCACACAGATTGGCATCTGGACATTTTAAACAATGATTGCTGAAGACATATGCAGATAACATGTTTTAAGTAAGGCAAAATAAACCTGATAAAATGTTGTAACCTTTATGCTTAAAACAAGAAATAAATCTGCCAATGGGGTTAGAATAAACTTGTTTTCCCTCTGAAATAAGTTCTTACCACATTGGCAAAAAGTTTTTCATGTTTAAGCATAAACCTCACAAAAATTTTGTTAGATATATATATGACAAATATCTTATGCCATTAGGTTTTAAGAATATTTTGATATTTTAACTGGTAAAACGAACCAAAAATACTGATTTTAAAAAAAAAAGCAGTGTACGAAAAGTCATGAAAATCAAATGGTTTCGGGATGATATTTGTAATTACAAATATGTAATTGTTTCTGAACAAGAAACGTTTCTCGGTTCCCAAAGCTAATAAGAATAAAGCCTAAAAGAGTTATCAGGAACCTGCATGAGACAGAGTGGTTTTGTATCACCCTGAATGAGTTTATTTTGTGATAATGGCCAGCATTAGTACATTATCTGGCAATCAATGCATGATTGGCCAATCAGAATCACGTATTCCAGCAAGCCAAGTCATTAATGTCAACATTTCCTTAACCATATTTGCATTTTTTTAAATTACCTGTCAATATATGTAGAGGTTGCAGAGGTTTTAGATGACAGTTTTTCCTCAATCTCAACATCTATGGGTTCCTCTTTCAGTTTCTGGTCTGTATCAACTTTTTGAGACACCCCTTCCACAACGGTGACATCAGCAATTAATTCATTCTCACTTTTCAGAAGGCTAGAGTCCTCCACTACACCACACTCAATGCCAGAAGAGAATCCATTAGTGATATCCACCACTGGGGAGGAAACTTCCTGTGAATGTTCCTGAGATTCCGAGAATTCTAAGTTTTCTTGCTTCAATTCTGACATTTCAGAACGGGTATCACCTAAAAGTTTCTCTTCCACTTCAGCTGTTGCCTCCTTAGCGGGCTCTCCTTCTGTGGTCATGTCAGTTACACTATTCTCAGTAACATCCAACTCATTTGCCTGACTTAAAATGCACAAGTCGGGTTCTGTGCTGCTATTCTCTAGTGCTGAAATATCTTTGTCATTAAGAGCTGGGCCAGCCTCTTCAAATTTCAAATCCATGGTGTCTTTCAGTTCCTCAGTTTGGATCAAATCCTTCTTATCTGAGAACTCCACATGTGTTTCTGGCTCAAAGAAGTTTCTCTCAGCATCTGCCTGAACAACAGGTGCCTCCTTAACAGGTGTGTCCTCAACAGCTACCTCCTCAACAGGTGCAACTGTGGAGTCAGGACTTGTTACAGTTACACCTGTATCATCTATCAGCACAGCTACGATGTCTTCTTTTTCAAGCAACTCATGCTGATCATCAAGCTCCTCTTTCAATGGTGAGGCAACAGCCTTCGCAGGTGCTTCAGTTGAGTCTTGAGGAACCTCTGAGGCTTCGGGTGTAATGTTTTGGATTTCTTTTAAGACTTCAGTCTTTGTTTCTGTCGTTTCTATAGCTGAGCTCCCAGCCTCTGCTCGTGCCTCTATTGTTTCAGGTGGGACTTTGTGTTTAACTTCAGCAGCATGAGAGACTTCTGTGTGTAACATCGATTTTGTTGTCTGGTAAAAACTCTGTGCTTTAAGAGTTTGAGCTTCTTGATTTGGCTGCTTGGTTACAACAACATCCAATGCTGGTTTTGTTTCTTCTTTATGCCTATTGAGACATTTGAAATGCATTTATGCTTAAGGCAGCTGTTAAAAGGAACATATAATGGAAAACAGGATTTTTCTAGTTTGATGTACTGTATGGTTGTGTATAACTAAACTAAATCTCCAACAAACCTTGACTAACATAACTGAACATCAGGGAGTGTAGAAAAAAACAGCCCTCAAGAATGGAGGATTGTTACAGTTAAAATGAACCAAACACTGCAAATAAGTAGGTCAAAAACGCAATGCTTTACATTACCTTTCCTCCTCTTCTGAGCTTTGACTGGTGCCTGCCTCTGTTCCAGCATTGGTTGATGTCTTTGATTCTGAGTTGTGTAATAACCCTTTAGTCTCATCCTCAGTGTGGTCACATGGGCTTTTTTGTCCACAACAGTTCAAACAGTTCCCCATGTTGCCACAGGATAGGGTGATACCTCCTCAGAAATCCACTTTTCTGGGTTTAAGTGCTTTTAAGTTTAAGTTCAGAATTAAGTATGTCCAGTTACCTAGAGAAAACGGTTTCCACTTCCAGAGAGCTTACCATATATGTGTCCCGTACCAATACATTTAAGCAGTGTCTGTAAATAACGATTATTTGTAAGAGTAGTCCAGCTGCAGGAGCTGACCATAAACTGCACTGAATCACAGGTCATCTGTTCACACCTGTTGATTAAAAAACAAAGGCAAAACACCTCATGAATATTACATGTACCATTTCTTCATGAAAAAATATAGTTCTGCAAAAATAACTCAAGAATCAGAGGTCAACATTTTTAGGGGGAAATGAGGTTGGATCCCCTTTAAAAAGTACTATGGTAACCACTGTTTCCAGTGAAATACTTTTGTTACTACAGTTATTATTACAGTTAACTGTGTTGTCTTGGTTTAGCAAACTCTGATGAAAAAAATATACTAGTGGAAAAAACAGCTTAATATGGTAGCTGTATTTTGGAACAAAGTAGCTGGTTTAAGCTGGTCACGAGCTGGTCATAATCTGGTCCAAGCTAGTCATGAGCTGGTCATAAGCTGGTCGAAGTTGGTCATTAGCTGGTCTAAGCTGGTCAAAGCTGATCATTAGCTGGTCAAAGCTGATCATTAGCTGGTCATAGCTGATCATTAGCTGGTCATAAGCTGATCATTAGCTAGTCCAAGGTGGTCATGAGCTGGTCATAAACTGGTCCAAGCTGGTCATAAACTGGCCGAAGCTTTAAACTGGAGCATATCATGAGCTGGTCGATCAGCTACCATCTTCCAAAAACCAGCTTAAGCTTGAATGACCAGCTAGTAGCTGGTCTCCCAGCTTGGACCAACTCATGACCAGGTTTGACCAGCTTAAACCTGCAACCATGTTCCAAAACACAGTTACCAGCTTAAGCTGTTTTTTTCCTACCCTTTATTAATAAACAAAAACAACATGACAACAACGTTCTAAATAGATCCCAGGTGCCGTTCACACCAAATGCGTTATTACACCACGCTGTTTTTAAACTCAAACAGGAGCTAAAATGACGTCTTTGTATTTGGTGTCTCGCTGTTAGCGTCTGGTCTCGTGCAGGAGCACCGCGTTTTTTAGACGCCTTGTCAAGTTAAAACTAGCGTAAACCTTTAAACGCGTTTGAGACACGAACGTGTCCGGTCTGTTTAAACGACTTGTCATATTCATTATTGAGATTTTACAGTAAAACTACCATGGTAAAGTATTATAAGGGACTTATTTCAATGTCATTTCTTTTATTTGATTAATCATAAATTAAAACAGCCCAACTAAGAGAGGATGAAAGAGATCGTGTTATTAGGTAAAAAAAAATAAAAGAAATAAGACACGTTCGTTATAGTAGTTACGTTCATTTATGATTTTTGTGCATATCGTGCTACTGCATGACAACCTGCCCTGCTCCAGCCACCCATGCCTGAATGACAATATAAAAATGCATATATAAAATAGATTTTTAGGTGGATAAGGTTACTTTTTAAAACCTAGTAGCCTACATCCATTTTCAACGTTTCAAAGACCAGTTAAACCAGAGATTCAAGTTGAAATTATGCATGACTATCAGTTTCAAGGACACGTTCATGCCATTTCAGTTTCATTTTAATTTTACATGATTAATACTTTCATCAGTTTAGGCGTATCTGTACTTACACACATGGTTACTGAGGGGGTTTAACAGCGCATGGCACAAGTGTTCACAGCACTGAATGACGACATTGTTTACTGCAGAGACTGTTGAACTCTTACTTTTAAAGTGAATTCAGAGTATTATTCTCTTACTCAACCCACAGAGTAAAATGTCAGTTCTTCAAAGCCTCATGTATTTAACGGACACTCCACGCTCGGCTGTATTTAATAAGAGACTAAGAACGACAGCAACCACATGAATCTGTCAGATAAACCGATACTCTGTCGGCTATCAATACATTCATGTTAAAATGTTTAAATGTCATCTTCCCTACCTAAAAATTGAGAATTTCCCATTTGCTTGTCAAGACAGACCACCATTTTCGACTTCAGGAAGTTTCGCGTGTATTCATGACTATAGTTTCACTTTCCGCCTATCTCCCCTAGTAAACACTTTTTTCACAGTTTCACAGTAACAACTGTAAATTCACAGTTTTTTGGACGGATAATATCATTTTAACTCTGCAATGAACCAAAAAAGAAACAGTCAAGACAGAGAACATTTGCGCTTTATGCTTTCCCTTGTTCTTAAACTTAAACACTTGAATATGTTTATGGCATATAAAGGAATGCAGTGGAATCTAATTCAAAGGACAAGGTTCTCACACAGTACAACACTACTTTGGAGTTGCATAAACGCAGCCTGTCTAAGACTGGAGAGGATTGCTTTAACAGATTTCATTTTTAAAGGGCACTCAAGTTATTTTTTCCTCAACTTCATTGCTAAAGAAATTAATTGTCATTTTGAAACATGCATAAAATCATAAGCACTCGCATGATATGAAGTCTCCAGTCATATCAGTAACCTTAAAAAAAATCTGTTTTATTCTACATGGAGAGGGTCAACATATGGGGGATTCCATGTTAGGATCACATGACCAGCCGAATAATACTCACTTGAATCTCAGTAACTGCCTTGATATTGAATACTTTCCCTCAGAGATTAAAGACTAACTGTGAGCAGTGAATTTCTACAATGGCTTCGGTAACTAAAAACTATTGTGTATAAATGATGCTGCATTCACGCCCCTCGATGTCAGTGTAAGTCCAAGATGACATTTTAAAAAAAAAAAGACTGATCATACCTTTAAAGGAACCCAAAAATGAAAATTCTCTCATTTACTCACCCTCACGTCATCTTGTCTTTTTTCAGCTAAACACAAACAAAGATTTTTAGAAGAATATTTGAGCTCTCTAGGTCCAGAATTTGAAGGTCCAAAAAGCACATAAAGGCAGCATTAAAGTAATCCATACAACTCCAAGTCCTTTTTTACTATAAATTCTCCTTCCTGCCCTGTAGGTGGAGATATGCACAAACAATGCAAATCACCAAAAACAAAAGAAGAATAATGTGAAAGTGAAAGTGGGGATTTATGTTAAAAAAGGACTTAAATGTTGATGTTTCTCATCCACACACTTATCGTATCGGTTCAGAAGATATGGATTTAACCACTGGAATATTATATTTATTTTAATGCTGCCTTTATGTGCTTTCTGGACCTTCAATGGTCTAGTCACCATTCACTTCCATTGTATGGACCTACAGAGCTGAAATAATTTCTAAATATATATTCTTCATTTGTGTTCAGCGGAAGAAAAAAAACACCTAGGATGGCATGAGGTTGAGTAAATGATGAGAGAATTTAAATTTTTTGCCTAAACAAGTGTTTATTCATAATTTGGTGAAATATGCTGAGCTCAAGTCATAACAAAAATGAAAGCACATTACGTAATTAGCCAGAAGAGGATTGGCTCTCCCCCAGCTGAGGCTGGTTCTTCCAATGTTTTCTTCTTCCCTCCACAACTTAAACATATTGTTTTTTCCTTTCCACAGTCACTTTTGGCTTGCTCATTGGGCGAACTTCTTCTGTCTTTGACTTGACATTAAAAGTAGGGTACAACGGGGCTAAAGTGTTTCTCCCAAAACACTAAACACCAACAAAAACCACCACAGTACTTTCCTTAACACCTGTTGGTCACTTTATACTTCAAAATATTCCTAAAGTAATTGCCTGCAATCATGTCTTATTTATGATTTAGAGGTAATCTAATATTTAATAATTTTTAAAATGTTGCAAATTTATGTAGCTAATGAGAATCCCTGAAATGATCACATTCATTTAAAGACAAAATTATTTTTAATTTTAAGATTTGTTCAAGGTGATTAACTTAAGAGTTTTAATAACTGTCCATTATGAGAAAGGATAGTATTTAGGGTAAAAAGGCCCCCTACTTCAGGGGCTAAAGGCCCCCATAAAACATATTACTTTTCGTAAGTGGTGCGATTATATTCATTATTAAAAACTGTTCAATGTGGGCTCACATTGACTGATCCAATCACAATTGAGATTAATTGCAATGCCAAATGTGATTGAAATTACCATCTTAATTTGTTACTCGAAAAAGCATATTGCGGTCTCAAAAGTGTTTGCATAAGTTGACAAATTTTGCCCTGTAACAGTAGTCCCTATATTACACAATATTACCAAATTTTCCTCGCCACCTTTTTTATAAATTTATTTGAATCAAAACAACCTTCTGTTATTTATGTCTTGATATTCAATCAAAATAAATATTAAATATAATATAAATCTTGATACATTTTGTGACCAGAAAAAAGAAGCAAATGTTCCTTAAGGTGTGAATTTAGGCACATTGTACTCTACAACTGTTTAAGGATTAGTATGTATTTAGTTACACAATATCTGAACTATACTCCAAGCTTAGGTAACTTTTATAACTTTATGAATTCTTAACTTTAGATAAGTAGCATTTAACAAATTAGCTAATAATTACTTAAGATAAGTTTTTGGATAAATAGCTTTATTTGCAGCAACTCTTTATGTACAATGGTATTAATACACATGACAACAAGTTATTGTACAATCACAAAAGCACAGTATATGGCAAATCAATGACTTAAAAAAACAAATTCTGAAAAATGAACCTTTATTTAGAGAAATTAAGTGTTTTGAGTATTTTTTAAACATCAATTCATATCTTCTTCACAATGCATTTGGATTCATATTAAATGGTGGAGCAAAAGATTGCAAAATGTTACATTATCATTCCAGCAACTCAACAGAACTGCAGCACTGAAATAAAAACAAATCGCACCCCAGTATGCAATCTATAAAGCTCAACTATTAAAAAGTATTTTTTCTTTCCAAAAATTAGCTTGTATGGACTATTAGCTTAATGCTAATCAGATGCCCATATTCTGAGGCAATGATGACCACAAACAGGCCCTAATCCATTTCATGTATCTGTAGCTGCTGAATACAAAGTTTTAGCTCTTCGGGCAGCCCTAATTCTGTAACTAAGTCCAAGCAACTCTTCAGCAGCTGTTCAAAACTATCTCCTGTAGAGAAATAACTCCTTGATGAGTCTTCACTTGTGTCTTTGATGTTACTGCAGTGCTCATTTGCGCCATGTGTCCCAGAACAGTCCCCATCCTTATTGCAGCAGCCAGACTCTCCACCCTGGTCACTTTGCTTGACATTCAGGTCATCCATGTCATCTACCATCTCTGTCACACTGTGTGGAGGCCTTTCCTGGGCTTTTCTCATGGCCTCCACCAGTTTGTCCTCATGTATCTCCACTCTCTGGAGCATATCAGTAACAGATGCTAAAGCTGGGCTTTCAGGCAGCTGATCTTGACACCAGCACCGCACAACACTACAAAAAGATTAAACAATGAACTTGGTTATGGTTAGATACAACAGGAGGGATGTACAGTAAAGACAGGAAAGAAGAGGTTTGACATTGGTGTCCCCATTAAATATTTGGACACTTAAAGGAATATTCCGGGTTCAATACAAGTTAAGCTCAACCGACAGCATATGTGGGATGATATTGATTACCGCAAAAATTATTTTCAACTCGTCTCTCGTTTTCTTAAAAAATTGTATCAATTAGATCACAAGATACTAAACCAAGTGGCATCTGCTAACAAATATGCAAAACGTTTCTCAGAACTAACTTCTCTTTTATACAACAATTTTTGCAATTGCTTTTAACCATCTGGTTTCTTAATTAGTTTTTAGTTGATATAGTGTGTCCTAAGAGAGTAACCAAAGTTGCAGTTCCTCAAATCATGCATATAACTATGGATATATTCCACTAAATCAACCTATTGGTTTAGCAACCAATAAAGTGTCCAAATATGTTTTGGTCCATTGTACATCAGTTTATTAACATAAGTAGTAATTATGTAAAAGACCTATGTTCCTGTGCTCCGTCCATGAATTGTACAGCATAATTGTATTCTTGATGTATGAAAAGACCATAATAAATATAAGCTGCTCACCCTCAAAGTATCCCCATATATAGCCTAATCTAGACAACTATAGAAATAAAAAGAGTAAAATGATGATAATTAAGGCTAATGCAGCTGCTTACCTCATGATTCCTTTAAGTTGACCGATGACTCTCATTTTTTGGGCTCCTTCTCTGTATCCCGTGTTGAAACCAAACTGCAGTGAGTCTTGTTTCCCTGCATCACTTCCATCTCTGAAACCATCCTGACAGAAAACCACATGGCAGTCGTTTCTAGACTGCGCTGCTTTCACTTGCTTTACACATTGTGCATTTAACCCCTGACTGTTAACTCTTTTTGTATTTCACCGGTGGCTTTTAAAGAGCCATACAATGCCATTGGACAATCATTTAGATTGAAAATACGACTGAAACGCAAACAAAACTATACATATTTCAATACAACCATGTTGATAAAATGACTGTTCACATACCTTGGCGCGTTTTTCCATGTTGTATTTCCATTCTTTGTTTTGCAGACTAATGTCATCTACATCCTCGTCGAAGACATCCTCGCTAGACGACACAGATTTCAGCCAAGACATGATGTTTCCAATCCACGAGTCCCGGCAATTAATCCACTGCGTGTAAAGTAAACGTAAGAGGTTTCCGGTGAGTAAAAGCTGGTTGTTTCGGCCTCTGACAGGGTCTATGAACATAATCACATCCACATTGTCACGTGACACACGGCTTCAGAATGCATATGAATGTGTTTTCTTCTTCTGGTCACTTCTGAGGCGCATCAGGAAAATCATATCTCCACCTGTTGGTTGTCATTGTCACTGCATGTATTCAATTGATTATTTAACACATGGACTGCAGAAAAATATATTTTACGAATAACAATAAAATATCAGTAATAGTTCGAAAAATTGCAATAATCCAGTACGCATTTATATCCGATCAGTAATGATCATTCTCACTAAACGAAGCCTGTGGAAGGTATTTGAAAGTACTAATTCTGAATGATAAAAATAAACATTATTTAAATATACTAAAAGTTTAGTGAAAGGGGATATTATGAAAATCTTAAATGAATAATTCTTGTATATTAGAGGAATATATAAAAAAAGTTTTATAACAAAAATATCATAATATAATTACGTATGTATTCACTTAAATGTATTCATATAGTAATTTATTTTATTTATTTAATTAACATATGTATTTATGTATTTATCTATTTATTTTATTCGTTTTTTATTATTATTATTATTAATAAACACTTAAATGTATACATATAGTAATTTATTTAATTTATTTAATTAACGTATGTATTTATTTATGTATTTATCTATTTATTTTATTCGTTTTTTTTATTATCATTATTATTATTATTATTTTAAGCACTTTAGTACTAGTTAGTGTGCATTTAGGTGTACTTACAATTTATGTCACTAGATGTCACTAAAATAATTAAACTGTTTCCTCTTCTGACTGTCTCGAACCCGTTGATAAAAATAAAAAAATAAAATATTTAAATGTGATTCAATTATTATTATTATGGCTCGTTATCATGCACATACATTTAAATGGACTGAAAAAATACAAGTCTTTGAACAATCATAATTATTATAATTATTATTATTATTGACAATTTTAACAATTGAAATGAAAACATACTAGGAAACGATATCTAAAAGTACAAATCTGAAAGCAATATGAACTATGCAATAGTTTACTATGTACAACATTTTTGTCTAATGTCATTTTTTTTAGCATAACTTTCATGTGTTTTTCCCCCATATACTATACTCCATTTGTTTGTTTTATAACAATGTTTTTACATTGTAATATGTACTCTTGTTTGTAAGCTACCATTTGAATTGTTTTCAATAATAAAAAAAAGATATAATAAAGAAAGTAGAAGTGTGAACTGAATCGACCGAGAACATTTCAGTGTAAAAATTTTGGCAAAAAATTATATATATATATAAAGTTTTATTAACATCTTTATTACATTACAAATAGTGAAACAAATACATATTATTTAAATCTTATTGAGTGTGGTACATCATAATGTTAAAATTAATTATTGATTTTTTTTTTATTATTTATTCAACAATATTTTATTATGGTAAGTTTATGTTCATGTTGGTCGTCAATGCAGAATAGTTAAGTAGAATATTCTTGCACTAGTTAATTCCGTTTGTGATTGCAGTCTATGACCACTAAGTGTCGCTAAATTCCCATTAACGTAACCTTCTTTCTTCAGGCTGTCACGAAATGATCATCCAACAAAATGAGCAATGAATCGACTTTAAGAAGTGTTACTCTACAACACTAATATTATTTTACTGGTATATTAACTACATAAAAGTAGTCCAATAAAGACATTTAAAATGATTCGTCTTTTTATTGAAGACTAATGAAAATGCACATTTCCAACCACTATGACACTGTCAATTATGCTGCCAATAGCAATAATAAAATGTGCTGAAAGTGATTACCTTTTTACCTTGGTAGCTACTCTGGAACGTTTAGACAAATTAAAAGATGGAACAATTTTCAGATCACTGAAAGCCTGATAAGATCAATACATTAATTAAAGTGTCAACTTCACTTAAGAATTAAGGCTTTATTCCTTGTTTAATGAGGAGTATAATTCATTTGGCTGGTTTAATTTGAAATATTAGCTTATATCTACATTGCGGAGTATTGTAATCTAAAGTGAACCATTTCACCTCAACAAATATGACCTTTAAGTTATGCTAATTAAAACCTGTCATTTATCTTCACTGTAGTTCTGGAATAGAAATCATTTTTAGGTGTGCAACTCAACCCAAGTCATTTGTCATCTTTAGAGATGACTTGTATGATGGTGAATAGTGCTTGATCTTGGATATAAATTATTTGTCAAAATGAACCCAATTGAGTAAACTTGTGTGATTTGTTCAGACAGTGAAGTGGCAAAGCAGGTGAGAGTTTAATGAGAACAGAATCATCCTCTATTGCTCTGCACCTATTTAGGGTTCTTTTTCCCACTTTCAGTGCTGATATCAGTGTGGAAAATCCTAATTCCTCATCACAAGTTCTCAGAACCCTCAGCATTCCATGGTGAAATGTAATAGAGCCAATACAGTGACATAACCGCTTAGACTCAATGGAAAAGTTAAACAGCTAAGTGAGCTTTGGCTTACAGAAGACATTCATATCTGAATGTATAATAACTCATGGGTTTTTAAACTGGGGTCCAGGTACCCACAGTGGCCCTCAAGGGTTTCATTCTGAAAACATTGGATTAATCACAATTATTTTATTCTATCGACAGCCATAGTTTTTAAACCATGAGAAATAAAAACAAATATAATTATAATTTATTATTTTATATATATATATATATCATTTGTAAGAAATAAATGCTTCTAACTATTCTCTTTAAAGCTGATTTGGAAGAATATTTATTGTGAAAAGTACTATACAAATTAATTTGAATTAATTAATTTCCTCAGATCCAACAACTTACATTATCAAGACACACTGTCATATTAATAAAAAGGGTGTATTTTCCATATAGAATGTAAATAATTAATTTAGATTTAGTACAATGGCACTATACAAGTATTTTTTTTATTATTTTGCAAACAACATGTCTATATCATGTTTATTATTTTTTTTAATCTCACATGGAGTCCCTCTTAAGTATATTAGCATATATGGGGGTCCTTTGACCATTTTAACAAAGAAACCCTATCATGTCAAAAATGTATTCGATTTATTTTAGATTACGGATTCTAAGTCATTAATCAAGCAAATTATTGACCATGTCAACTTTTCTGCGAAATGCATAATTTTTGAAATAGTGAATTTACTGATTTTTATTAAACATTAATACATCTGCATACCAATATGCAGATTAAAAAAAATTAAAAATCAAAATATCTATAAAAAAAAAAAAAAAACTTACAACACAAACTTTGTATTTATTTATTTTAATTTCCCAAGCTCTTGCACTTCATTATGCTTTTTAAAGAATGTTATCTCAGCGAGCTGGATCTTGTTTGTTTTTGTGTTTTTATGTTTTTGTTTTTTGTGCTCAGGTGCTGGAAATACTTTACGAGTGATGACAAACACATTACTCTCATTAATATTGCATTTTCCCTTTCTTTCCTTGGCACCGCAGAGACAAAGAAAAGAGGTCCCTGCTTTATTTTAAGATGGGCTATTCTTCATCTGGTGGTTTAAGGAAACACACAGGAGAGACATAGCCAGTGGACAAATGCATTTCACCTTGCACAGAGTGCATTTGCAGGAGCCGGACAACAAAGGCCCAGAGAATACTCTCGAGGGCCGCGGCGAAGCCCTGAAAATGGATTCCGAGGGGCTTGCGGATCCGAGGCTTTCTGCCGCCACACCTTCCTCCTGCACGGCACTCTCCCTTCCTCTCTTGCTCTCCAGGAGAGCACAACAAGCAGCCGGGGCAATCACCTGACACATTTCCATCCAATTTCCACTGCCGAATGTGTTCATTTTCGGCCCTAATGGCATGTCATTTCAGCAGAGCCTTTGGTCAAGAATTAATCCTGGAATCAAAACAGATTTTCCGGGGAGCAATCTTCCATCAAGTATTGATTTTTTTACACTCAGAGCCTGTACTCCCTAATTTAACCTGACAGCACACTGCACAATGGACTAGAGAGCACCTTGGCGACTCACTGAGGGAACTCTCTGGCGTTTTCTCTTTCTCTCTTACTCCCACTTTTCACCCTCTTTATCTTCCCTCTTCCTCCCTCCTTCTCTCTCCCCCTCTCTCTGAGCAGCTTTTCAAAAAGTGAGGGAGGAAAGGAGAATTTTGAGGAGAGAGCTTTAAAAACAAAGGATTTAGCAATGGGTACATGCAAGGTTGATGGGGAGACACGGCCACTGTTTTATCTCTAATAATGCTTTCAAGTGCACTGCATCTTAGGCATGTAGGACCAAGAAGAGTACTGAGAAAGGGAAAAGAGGGAAATTAAGAGAAAGTAGAAAATCAAGAAAGTGAGTGAGAGAGGGGAGAGAGAGAGAGAGGGGAGAGAGAGAGTAGGAGACATGAGTGTTTTCCAGGGGCTATCAGGTATAATTATGGGCCTGTTGACATCCAGGACTCTCTGTGCAGTGCACCTCTAAGATTTACTCCACCCCCTGCAGCCATTTTCTTTTTCCTGAGTGGGTGAAAAGTGTTTTATCAGGGCCTGGAGAGGGGCGACAGGAGAGTCAGAATGTTCTGGGTGCGGCTGACCACTAATGAGTGGACCCTCCTGAAGGGAATTCTTAAGCCTCTACCCTCAACCTGTCTCTAAGGCAGAGGGTCTGGTGCTTATTTCGACAGTATTATTGAATCTCATAGAAGAGAGGAAGACAAGCTGTCATCGAAAATCCGAAATGGTAGAGCAAAGTATAGTTTGCGTAATTTACTTAAAGGGATAGTTCACCCCAAAATGAAAAATCTCTCATCATTTACTCACCCTCATGCCATCCCAGATGTGTATGACTTTCTTTCATCTGCTGAACACAAACAAATATTTTTAGAAGAATATTTCAGCTCTGCAGTTTGCAAGTGAATGGGTAACAAAATACACATAAAGGCAGCATAAAAGTAATCCATAAGACTACAGAGGTTAAATCCTTGACTTCTGAAGAGATATGATATGTGTGGGTACATATGATATGTATTGTCCTATTGACAATAATTGTCAATATTTATGTTTGCTATTACCATAAATGTTCCTATGTACGAAGAATGCAAATCGCCAAAAACAAAAGAAGAATGTGAAAGTGAGATCTTTAGTATTAAAAAAATAACTTAAATATGAATCTGTTTCACACCTATTATATAGCATCTGAAGATATGGATTTAATCACTGCAACTTTTATGCTGCCTTTATGTGCATTATGGAGCTTCAAAGATCTGGTCACTATTCACTTGCATTGTATGAATCTGCATTGCTGAAATATTCTACTAAAAACTTTGTTTTCAGCAGAAGAATGAAAGTCACAGATCTTGGATGGCATGAGGGTGAGTAAATGATGAGATAATTAAAATGTTTGGGTGAACAATCGCTTAAATATATAATCCAATAGCAGGGGAAAACAACTAATAGCCTATAAAAAAAAGTCTTATTTATAAATGAAAAAGTGTTTTAAGGCAGCTAGGACATTTTTTATTTATTTTTTTGTACTCGGAAATGTGAAAGTGACTTCATTAATTTAGTTGTTATTTTTGTTTGTTTGTTTTTTGTTTTTAATATGCTGCCATGATATTCTAGTTTGCTTTCACATAAGTGTGATAAATTAGCAACACATTTTTAAAACAAAATGAACAATTAATTAACAATTAACAGAGCTATTTAAACAACTTTCAAACATTATAAATGGTGAATAAAGCTGCGTTCACACTGCCAGCGACACAACGACCTCATCTCATTCATTTTCAATGAGAGCTGGCGACTTCCGGCAACACGAGCAACGGCGACCGTTGGCGACCGGACGTGGGTGTGTCCAGCGGTGTGACAAAGTTGAGAAATGTTTAACTTTATGCAAAAGAAGAGCAACTTTCGGGAGTGACAGCCAATACGAGAGAAGATGGTAGAGCTCACGTGATCCTAATATTTTAATAATAATATTAATTGTAAAGAAACAGTGATGTTTAGACTCTCCATACACACCACTAGCGACCTTACCGGCAGTCACTGGTGACATGCAGTGACAAAGTAGCTGGCAGTGTGAACGCAGCTTAAAGGTTAAATAGCTATCCTATTGCAATGCACAGTTATATAGTAGCTACTCTACTCTGCATTGCATCGCGTTGACCTGATGTTGGCTCTCACCTCAAAGTTCTTCTGCACTCACCAAATTCATAAAAAAAAAAAAAGCTTTGTCTTAAGACTTTTTGTTGTTATTGCTGTTGTTGTGGTGGTGGTGGTGGTGGTGTAAACAAATGGCAGCACCATATCTTGAACAGTACAAAGATAAATAGTTGAGTTATTCACTGCCATCTTGTTATGAGTCCAATAAATGCATCGTCAATTTCTTCATAATACTTTTTAAGTGATTAAAAGGACATTGTACCAGCAACTCCTTTGCTTTGAATAGGCCACTACATCCTTTAAGGTAAATGCTTTGGATGTCAATATGGTTCCACAAAAAAACTCAGTTTTGCATTAATAGTGTGATGATACCAACTAACAAAGCTATTTTATGTTACATATATGTCCAAAGTTTTCGAATTGGTAGTTAAATAACCAAAGAGATGTTGAGTCATGAAGTCAATATATAGGCCAACAGAAGGCTTATTTTCCAATGGATTTTTAATTAAGAAAAAAGTATTTTAACACCGAATAAGTTACCCAATACAGTTTTAAATTTATGTTTCAGAAATAAATGTGAAAGTCGTGACTATATATTCTAGCCAAAGACCATTTTTAATGTAAAAGAAAAAATGCTATTCTAAAAATCCCATTGGATATTCCTGAAGCATACCCATTGCTTGAAAAGGCTAATTATGTTCCAGGATTTAGGACAAACCAAACTGTATTCTGCATTACATTGCACAGCCTGCACAGGCTTCACCTCACCTCAAACTTCTCTAGCAGCACACGCTCTAGAAATGAACGCTAAAATGCCTTTTTAGCTGCTAAAGATAAATGGAGCGGAGGGCAATTGACTCTGTTGTCCCAGTCACATCTCCATCAGCATCAGACGCATGAGCATTATTTAGCCCGCTGATAATGGATAGGGGAGATGGACAGAGGGAGAGGATTGGGATGGGAGCCTGAGACACCTTAGACAGGCTGTGAGCATCGGTAATTGCCCCTCCGGAGGCAACAAGGTGTGCACAAACACCAGAGATGGCTGAGTGGCTATATTTTTGTGTATGTTCTTCAGAGTGTGTGTACGTGTGTGAAACAGATGGGCAAGTGTGTGTGTGTTGTGTTGAGTTTAAGGTATGGTAGATGTGTTTGAGGGATGCGGCGACAGTTCATTTTCCTAGAACATCTTCCCACCGTACGTCCACTGCTGAGGAGATAAGCCGAGAAAGCACCTCCTCGCTGATGGAAAAACAAAAACTGACTGATATTGAACAGTAATCCATTTAAGCTGCTGACATTTCATAATGTTTTCTCCTCTTTTGCCTTACATCTCTCTTTCTCTCTCATGGCAATTTTTGACACTTAGAAGTTGAACAGAAGCATGTTCCATTGAAGCAATCGGTGAATATGAGCGGATTCTGCTTTTAAAAAGCAGTGTGAAGTCTAGCGTGAGGATAATTATTGCTTTTGCTGGGCCGAACAAATCGATCAAGATATACTGCATTATCAAGACTTCTGCTTTTAAGAGAAGATTCTTCACAACCAAGATGCGCTTCTGTTGTTCATAACGGATAAGAAAGCCTTAATCGGGAAAAGCATTCCAAGCATTGGCACATTCATTTAAATCATCTTTTGATGAAACCACAGCTCATAGTCACATGTGTTTCATAAAATGAAAATAAAACAAGTCACAGCAGGAGGCTTCAAGCTGGTATTTGCACTTAAATGAATAGTTCACCCAAAACTGAAATTCCTTTCATTATTTACTCAAATACCCAAATTTTGCTTGAAAATTATTTTACTTTCTTTCTTCCGTGGAACACAAAAGGAGACATCTTTAAGAATTCACAGGGTTTATACTGTATGCTATACAATGAAAGTGAATGGTATATTTGGTCTTTCAAGCTCCAAAAAGGTCAAAAACACACTAAAATCAATCAATATGATTCATGCACTATATTCCAAGTGTTCTGAAGACAAATGATCACTTTTTGTGATGAACAGAACAGAATCTTATAATTTCTAATCAAATCTAATCATTAATAAGGCACTGAAATCAAATATGGTGGTGATGTTGATAACATCAAACCTCATTGGTTTTTGCGACATGACATTATGATGTTTCGTTATGAGATACGGTGAGAATCAATGAGATTTGATGTTATTGACGTGGCCGCCATATTTGATATCAGCACTTTGTCATCACCTCCATCGCACCTCAGACAAAAAACGAATAATTTGTTGACAGTTGTAATGCAACTGTAATCTGATTAATTTGAATACAGAATACAAAAAGAAGTGTAGCACATTACATTTCAAATTCTTGTAATCAGATTGCAGTGTCTGACTTTCAATGAAGTGAATTACTTGTAAGTCAAAGTTTAGCATAGATGGGACACTTCTATTTTAATGAATGGAAAAAATTGGAATGCCCAATGGTCAATGGATGTAGAAAGGAAGTCCAATCTTACAGGTTAAAGTGCCAATCACCTTTTAAATTCAGGCATCGCCTGTCAATCAACTCGAGAAAAGATTTTATTGCTGATTTTAAATATGTTCTTTTTTTTTTTTATATTTTCTCCCCTTTTCTCCCCAATTTGGAATGCCCAATTTCCAATGCACTCTAAGTCCTCGTGGTGGTGTAGTGAGTCAATTCGGGTGGCGGAGGAAGAATCTCAGTTGCCTCCCTGTCTGAGATCGTCAATATACGCATTTTATCATCTGGCTTTTTTAGCGCGTTACCAAAGAGACATAGCGCCTGTGGAGACTTCATGCGATTCTCCTCGGCATCCAAGCACAACTCACTACGCGCCCCACTGAGAGCGAGAAACCCCATTATAGCGACGACGAGAAGGTTACCCCATGTGACTCTAACCCCTCTAACAACCGGACCAATTTGGTTGCTTAGGAGACCTGGCTGGAGTCACTCAGCACACTCTGGATTTGAACTTGCGACTCCAGGGGTGGTAGTCAACATCTTTACTCGCTGAGCATTCCAGGCCCCCATCTTAAATATGTTCTTTGATTGTAATATTTACCAACCGTTTTGGAGATGTTGGTGTTTTCCCATTTAAGAAGATAAGAGCTGCACTTGTATGCTGCTTGTTTACATAGAAAAATAGATTAGCGGCCCAAAAATATCTATATAACAGTATAGTTAAATAGTAAATGTATTGACCCTGTAAATATTTTTGCCCGTCACATCTTTTTATTTTGTCGAAAAGTGCTTAGGTTTATGTGTTGGGTGTGGGATTATGGGATGTAAAATAGTAAAAATGGAACTTTAACAAATATAACAAATATACTGTATTTAGACCAATATTATAAAGGGTTTTTAAATGTGTTAATTTCTAAAGCTGTAAATATATATATATATATATATAAAAAAAATTAAGTATTAGATGCTGTCAATACATTCATATTGTATGTTTCAGCATCTATCCAAATGTAAAAAAATATATGTTTAAATATTGAGTACAAATAGCTATGAATATTAATGAGATCATGCACAGGGCAACCACAGAGGCTTGGTCAGCGTGCATCACTATATGGTGAAATAATTGCCAGATATATGCAGTATATTTTCTTTCATTGTCCCAGTTGCCAATTACCCAAACGAAACTACAAAACTGCCTCTTTGTCAGAAACAATCCTTATAATTGCTTCAAGCACTGAGCTGTTCTATATTCTCCATGTCTTCCCACTCCTCTGCACACTAAAGTTTTTGAAAGTCTTCAGCTTGAACGCAAAGACAATGGTTGCAAAAATAGCACGTCTCTGCACGTTCATGGAAGCTAATGGAAAATATGATGAAATGGGAAAACAAAACAAAATAATATAATATAAAGAAAACTTTTAGCCTACAGCTTCAAAATACATCTGTTTCTTTTGAAAATAAATAGTAGGATGGGAGAAAAAGGACAGCGCAAACATCTTCAACATCAGTTCTCAGCCTAATGTTAATAATTTATGATTAATATTTATTTATTTACCCCTCTTCAATTTGCCAGCCAGTCAAGTGTTCAAAGGCTTCATGGACAAGAGAAGCTGTCTCAAACTTCAGAGTTTAGTTTCAAAAGGCTTTCAGCAGAGAATCTCTCTCTCTCTCTCTCTCTTATAGATGGCTCATTATTGTTATCTGTTGCAGCAAAGTAATGAAATATTGATGTGAAATAACCCTGCCATGGATTCCTCTCTATTGACCATATGGAAATCTAAATGAATTGCTGCTGACCCTGAAAGCCCGTGGGCCGTCACTTTGCTTTTAGGTGTGAATTCTGTATTGAAAGCTTGTTTGGCTCAGGAGAAAAGGCATTTCTGTGTGACTCTTCACATAATCAGTGATTACATGGAACGACAGCATATTACAGAGAGGATGAAAGACAGATATTGTTCAGAGGAAGAAACAAATCACTGGGAAATAAACTGGGCTTAACATGCGGTTAAAATATCGAAACAATATGTGTGGTATGTATCTTTGAAAAGCAATTCTTTTGAATTAACACAGGTCTGTTATATTGGTGGATATTCCGAAAAAAAAAAAAATGGCATGATTTGATGTAGGATTGTACACCACTGCTGTGAATTAAAATGTTACCCTTGATAAACAAATGCACACACACACAATTTGACATGGCTATTTCTCCATTACAATAGCTTCGAATCTTTCATTATTGTTATTTTGTTTTATTATTTGTATAATTGTGAATCATTTTATTATTTTGTAATTTCATTTATAGTTCAAGAA
The DNA here is from genome assembly GCF_025860055.1 of Xyrauchen texanus. Lineage (NCBI taxonomy): Eukaryota > Metazoa > Chordata > Actinopteri > Cypriniformes > Catostomidae > Xyrauchen > Xyrauchen texanus. The sequence continues at coordinate 21,333,655 of NC_068316.1, read as the reverse complement.
AGTCAACATTTTGCATGCACTATGATTTGTTTATAAATTATGGGTGATGTATATCATTATTTCTGTAAACATCAGAATAATTACACTTGCTTGTTGTAAGTTTAGAGTTTCTTCTGAATTATCTTTCTTTACAGCTTATCTGTAAATCTAGCTTTACTTATATATAAAACTTCATTAAATGATATTTGGATCTGGATTCAATTTAAAAGAAATTGAAATTATATGTATTTTTCTGTCTGTCCTGCTGTGGAAAGTACTGTTATTCATCAGAAAGAAATTCAGGCATTATGTTTCATTTCAAACGATTGTTTATTATTAATTATTATGGTACAAATGAAGGTGACAGACTTATAGCTGTTAAGAAATACACAAAGTGCAGCTTAACTGACCGAACAGATATTGCTCTATATAATACATACAGTTTTCAGTCTATAAAATGTAAAGGATCCTAAGCAGGTTAATCAGCTTTGGTTTCGAGGTGTTGTGAGTAATAACAATGTTAATATTTCAAACTCCACTTTGTGTGTGTGTGTGTGTGTGTGTGTGTGTGTGTGTGTGTGTGTGTGAGCGTGTATTTATCACTTTGTGGGGACCAAATGTCCCCATAAGGATAGTAAAACCCGAAATTTTTGACCTTGTGGGGACATTTTGTCGGTCCCCATGAGGAAAACAGCTTATAAATCATACTAAATTATGTTTTTTGAAAATGTAAAAATGCAGAATGTTTTCTGTGAGGGTTAGGTTTAGGGGTAGGGTTAGGTTTAGGGGACAGAATATAAAGTTTGTACAGTATAAAAACCATTATGTCTATGGAATGTCCCCATAAAACATGGAAACACAACATGTGTGTGTGTGTGTGTGTGTGTGTGTGTGTGTGTGTGTGTGTGTGTGTGTGTGTTTATATGTATATGTATTCCAGTGAGTGTTCTTCAATGAATCTCAAAAGGTTTTCCATCATCTTTCAAAAACAATTGAGTTAAAATTTGCTTTGTTCCCTATTCATACAGAGCAATTCCAGGCAATAAAACTCAAAAATGCACCATACATAGAATGAGAGAAACATACATATGCAATGTAGAAACCAAACAATAAGTAAGAAAGAAAGAAAGAAAGAAAGACAATCATGTAATAACAATGTCTAGAATGTTCTATACTGTACACATGACCCTGGAAAGCACATCATAAAGAAAAACAGGTGAGAATCAATCTATGCATGGTTATTAAAAACTACTTACAAACATATACACAAGTCCTTTTTGATTTTGTTGTTGGAAAAAAGGTATCATGTTATGACATTGTTCACTACTTATCATGACAGTGCTGAGGTAATTTCAATGATATACTCCATTTAATCAATTTTCTTCAAACAGATACATATTTCAGGATTGTCAGTGACATTTAGCCATTTCTCTGTACAATGTGCATATAACTATTGAGCTTTGGTCCAGCATTGAAAAGATGAGCAAAGGCAGAACTAAGATTCTCGTCTCTTGGCTTAAATTTTTGGTTACAGCTTTTTTTTTGTAAGCCTGTATACCTTAAGATGTACTATCTCTGCAACCACTTACAGATGCCGTGCTTCTGAATTCATGAATATGAATGACTTACATTCGATAACATTAGTTAATGCATTAGGTATCATGAACTAACAATGAACACTATATTTGTTACAGCATTTATTAATCTTTGTTAATGTTAGTTCATAAAAAATACAATTGTTCATTGTAAGTTCAGGTTAGTTCATAGTGCATTAAGTAATATTAACATATGCCACTTTTGATTTTAAAAATGCATTACTGTATGTTGAAATGAACATAAACCAAGATTAATAAATGCTGTAAAAGTATTTTTCATTGTTAGTTCATGTTAACTAGTGTTGTTAACTCATGTTAATATATGGAACCTTTTGTAAAGTGTTACAATGATTGGAAATACTGTAATTAGACAGTTGTCGATTCAAGAAGTAAATCAAGATTTCAGTTACATCGATAGACCTTGACTGGTCAAAACCAGCCTTTTTTTTCTCCTGTAACCACAATTATAGCAAATCTTTATTTTTTTCTGCACTATAAATACTGTATATACCTCAGAAGACTTTCTTTGTTCTTGGTATTATTTACGGTTCAGTGTTGAGGGGCCGATGGATTGACCCAAAAGTCAAGATTGGCCATCATGAAACAATAAAATATTAGCCTGCAGTGTAAGTACTTAAAAGGAAGGTATATCCACATAGCCATTAGTGTATTGAAAAATCTTGAGTGAGTTTTTTTAAAGTATTTTTTTTTTGTTTGTTTGTAAAGTTACTATGCATTTGACAGTATTTAAATGCCATACATCTACAGCCAAAACATTAAAATGACATCCTTAATGTGAAGGAAAGGAAAAGACATCAGTAAACCTTTTGCAGTCTTTGTTGTCCCAAACATTTTTAAGTAAAAAGAAAAGAAAATTGTATATTGTAAAATTAACCAAAAGATGGGCTCAATGTCACTAGTATGCAGATTGGCACAGTATTTGGGACAATGGATTCTTTACTATTCAGTCCAGTTGACTATTTTCTTTTAATGAGTCCGACTGAGCATTTTCTTGGTCTTTCATAAGAGGAAGGTCTTCCCAACTGATATAATGGAGCTTTGCATGAAGAAAACTGGATCTATTAAAAAAATAAAACCTGAAGCACCAAAAATAAAAATGCACACAATAAAAAGACAAAAGATTACTTGCATAACTCAAGTGATCGGTATTCAAATTAAATTAAATTGTTCTCAATTACTTGAAATATTTAAAGTTACATTTCGTGAGGCAAGTAATAGAAATCCTGTCACACGAAAGAACAAAAATGGTTTTACAATGTTCAGGCCAAGGTATGACACAGGTCCTTGGGACAACAAATTGTGTTCTTTGGTTAGGATGCTTTGGCAATACCATAAAATAGCTTTAATGAATGTGGATATCTATGACATGTTCACTCAGAATCTCCTTGCAAAATATAGATCATGTTTGTCCTATAATCCATTCTAAGTGCAGTCTTTTAAACTCATGATGGGTGCCTTTTTATGAAGAGAGTGCATTGACAAGAACAACAATGACCTTATATGAACAGCAGAAATTTAACTCTGACAAAACAGTTATTTTAATGAAATAAATATTTCAAAGATGTTTTTAAAACATGTGATTTCAATTTGGTGACAGATTACCATAAATATTTACATAAAAACCCAAGTGATAAAATATGACAAAGATTAAATATCACTCCCACCTACCCCACCACAATATTTTTTATTTTTTCCTTTTTTCCCAGTAAAAATTTAAAAATGCAACACATGTATTATAATAATAATATATAAAAAAAACAACAACTCAGGAATCAGATGCAACAAACTTTGGTACATGTTCTTAATTACAATTTAAGAGAACCCTTTCCCCTCACAAACGGCTTATGTATCAGTACTTAATGATTTTCATTCTCATACAATTCTTTTTTCTTTGCTTTTTTGGTGTTTGCTTTTGTTTCTCACTTTTGATGATAACACTGACAATATTTATTTTCGCCTATGTCGACAGTCTATCCAGTTGATGGTACTTTGGAAAGTAATCGTCCAGTTTTTTAAGTCCAAAACATCAGAAGTTTCTCCATTGGTCTGTATTTGAGTCATCGCTCATGTCGTGATAAGTTAAGGATGATCTTCCATATTATCAATCAGAGGGTCCATAGCTGCAACTGGCCCAAGCTCTGGTTGCTTCAGTCGTTTTATAGTGTTTTTTAAAGCTTGCCTCTTATTGCAGAACCAGACACGCACCACCTCGCGATCATAGTTCAGTTTCTCCGCGATTTCCGTCATCTCCTGACCGGAGGGATGAGTATTCTTCTCAAAGTGGCTGTTGAGGATTTCCAGGGCCTGTGGCGTGAAAGAGGTCCGGCGTTTGCGCTTTTTGGAAGGCTCGCTGCCGATAAACTCGGTCAGGTTCTGCATACCGGAGCGATGGCGGGCTTCGGCCTCGGCCATCCAGCGCTCCAGCACGGGCTTAATCTTCTGGGCGCTTTTTGGGGTGATGTCCAACTTCTCGAACCTGGCAGGATATAAAAGGCCAGGGTTCAGTTTGCCTGTCAGACTGCTAGCTATATTGTTCTCTTGGGCTTCCTGTGGTAGAAAAAAGTGGCTTCTCAGGATGGTGTGTCTAGGGGAGAATTGAAAGAGAACAAGCTTACTCATGTGCCCTGACTGGGCGAGGGGCTTCCCGTCTGACCCAGTTTCCCAGGAGGGGCCTCTTGGTCCATGTTGCCAATGGGACAGAGAGTTTAGTGGCTTAGAGTTTAATCACTTCAATGTTTCTTGAGCAGTTGCATGTAAGGAGAGTTACATTGTGAGCAATACAACAAATATTCTTATGTGTGTTAGTTTTTGGACTCTCTGTACCCAAGCTGCATAGAACCAAGAGGACTCTTCCACAGGCTGGTGCAAAAACAAGCAAGCTGTCGACTGCTATCAGAAAGAATGAATACCATTTATTGGCCTTGCATTGTTCTTCTCAAGCTGTTCTATACAATCAAATCCACATATGTCATCACAAAATATTAGGAACTCTATTTTTTTTTTTTTTTTTGTGAGAGATTTTAATACATATTTTCAAATGGATAACACAAGCATGCCATAAAACATTAAAAGCATTATTAATTCACAAATATCTTAAATTATTCACTCAAATGCACACACATTTTCATACACTTTTCCAACTTTTCTCTTTTCCTCATGCAACCAGATGCTCATTAAATGTTTAATGCTAATACATTTTCACCTTCACTTCTGAATATGTCTGCAAGTTTATGGGCTCTCCGGGGAGGTAAATCACTGTAATTTTTAGTTCTCAATGTGCTATTGCAGAAGGAACTAGCATTCAAAACAGTAATGGGGAAATAAAAGAAAAACAAATTGTCCATGCAAATAGTTTTACACTTGTTTAGAATAAACACTCAAAATGATTACTGCAAAATCTCACACAGCAGCTACTTGAGCTACAAGCAGTTTTAGTATGTTACTGAATGTGGTGATTTATGAGGGGTTTCGTAAAATTGATTCCAGTCTTATTGGGGGCATTTTCCTTATTTCATTGGGGGGTGTTGCACTTAGCGGTATGTAGGGGCACAGGCGGTGTTCGGGTTAATACAACTAGTAATGTATCACAACAGAGCAGTCATGCTTTACTTTTACTGAAAATTACTACAGAATTCATTAAACAAAAGATTCTTCATACATGACAAAAGACGTCTTCTCTGAATTATTTTTTCAAATTATTTCTTATATTAACCTTACAGACAGCACCAAACTACATCAGTCCTGACAGATCTCCTTAAGCCACTAATAAACAAATAATAATTTTATACTTCCATTAGCCTTTAACAAACATATACTGTAGGCATAACTAATTATTAACAGATTAGTAGCAAGTTCATCAACATTGAAATCTTTCAAATCAAACCTTCAGGACATTCATAACTACGTAAATGTATTTTCAGTTTTAACTGTCTATTAAGCGTTATATAATGCAATAATGCTTAATGGGTAATTCATGTAAGTTATACAATGTTAATATATTTTATATGTTAGAAACTACCAGAAAGAAGCAATTATGCATCTGCATATGCTGTTTTTTTTTTATTGCTGTTTTTATATGAAAATATACAACAGTTATTTCCGGTCCTGGAATCTGATTGGACGAGAGACGTTCCATAAGCACTGATGCTCTGACACCATCAGCACTCGGACGCTTCACTGTGTGTATCACTCCGCTTGTGTTCATGCTGTTCTAAACTAATGTGTAAGAGCAGTGCAGATCTGTTAAGAGCTATGGTATGGTATTTTGTGTGTAATATGAGCCAATTAGGTGACGTGAAGTGAATCCACGTCAACCGTTTACATGCAACAGCTGTTTATGATTGCTTACTACACTTACTACACTACACTACTAAAGCTAGGAAATAGCTTTAAACAAACAACTTCAGCATTACAGCTCATCACAGCTGAGAGACAAAACAGACTGATTAATTCACACAATGGGTGCTGTTTAAAATGGCCGAGAAGATTGCGGTTTCTATAGTGATCGACTATTGCGCAACAGCTACCGTGAAATAGGGAGAAATACCCCCGCTTGGATGCTGATTTTCCACTGAGAAAGCAGATCTTCAGAAAGCTGACAGCATCCCTGCTTAGGTGTGGCAACAGGTGATCGCACACGCTCCGTCTGTCTGTCTCTCTCTCTCTCACACTCTCTCTCTCTCTCAATCACACACACATACACACACACACACACACACACACACACACACACACACACACACACACACACACACACACACACACACACACACACACACACATCCATCCTTGTTTATCCAATAACTTCATTGGTCTATCTCTAATTTTGTACAAAAATAATTTTGGTACTGTGTTGGGTCGCCACTTGATGTACAATGTCAATTCTGGGTCAAATTTAAACTGATAAATCAGCCTGTCCGATATATCGGTCTATCACTACTTTTGTACAATAAACAATTTCGGTACCGTGTTGGGTTGCCACATGATGTATGATGCAGAATCTGGGTCAAATATTGGACAATTAATCAGCCTGGCTGATTTATCAATCATTGGCCTGTAAATAATTTTGTAGAATAAACAATTTTGGTATTGTCCTGGGTTGCCACTTGATGTCCAATGTAAAATCTGTGTAAAATATCAGCCGATTAAACAGCCTGGCTGATATAGCAGTCCTTCACTACATTTGTACAACAAACAATTTTGCTAGGAACCCGTTAACCCTGTTTTAACCACACCATCTGCAGAGTACAGTTATAGAACATCCACATACAAAGATTTTGCCTCCACTGAATGCAGTTGTGCCTCACACATGCTTTAATGGAGAAATGTTTGAGTAAGTTCCCTGACCTGCACTCCATTCCGACACATGGACATCTGTCAAACAGACAGAGAAAAGCCCAGCTGAGAGGTGAACTACTGCTCTCTGAAACAAAACATATTCTCTCTCAGGCCTAAACTCCTGGACAGGCTCCTGTGAGGAGGCCCTTGATAGAATCTTAACTGGCATTTGAAAAGATGCCTGAAGCGGGGGCAAAGGCCATTGCTCTCATGTCCTTTAACACACGAGAGACGTTTTTCAACACAAAGATGAGTGACAGCATCCTGTTAAATCCAACTGAGCTGGAAAAAATACCAGAGCCAAAACATACTGAGATGATGATTTATTGATTAGGTCATGTATTATTGCATTTGTTAATTTAAGTTCCTGTTTTCTCCAACCAGACCAGAAAACATTTTTGTTTCAGGTTAGACAGGAAGAGACAGACAGCAGGGCATAAAATGATGCTAATTTAAGTGAAACAGGAAAAAGAATCAAGAAAAATCAGGTTTATTGGAACTCCATTTCAATTTCTATTTTCTGTATATTTAACAGAATAAATTCTGAGCAATTTCTTAAATCTATTATTTTAATAAAAATGTTTGTAAGAATTTCAAAAATAAGGATGTAAAGGAAAGCAGGGAAGTAGGGGCTGTAATACTAAGACTATACTAACTCCCACTTGGTCGTTTTGCCATCCGACTGGGCTGGCAAAAGGAAAATCTAGCCAAATTTATCCAATCCAATGCAAATAGTGCTCACGAAGCTCCCACAGACCTCAAGTAAGGCTTACGGGCGGGACCAAAAGTGACATGTTTAGAGCCTCTTGACCAGTGAACATCGATCTTTTGCGCCATTGACTCGGAAGGAACAGGTTTCTGCTTTAAACATGCTTCAATAGGGCTTTATATGCCTTGCATCCACTTCTATGGACATATTCATGTAGAAAAAGCAGATTGAGTTACTGGAAATAGCTGCTGTTAGTGATGTGTATCACTATTATTATTTGCTAAACTACTGAAATGCACAAAGAATAATATATAATTTATATAGATTCTTTTTTCAGTATATTAAACTCATCATTGCTGCATTATTTTACCATTTTAGGGGAAGCCGTGCTTTAACATTATTGAATAGGAAGTCGACATGTTCTTTCCGAGAGTTCCAGAACCCTAAGATCGGCCACAATATGCAGAATCACTGACAAGCACAATCTCCTATCAGACATTTTTGCATCAGTTCCAGTGTGTTTGACTTCCTCCCCTGTGGCATGACTGGACACATGTTGTTCAAGCAGCGTTGGAGACCCTGGTTCAGATCCCGTCTTGAAACCAGGAAGTAATCGCGTTCACATAATCCGTTACAAGCATGATTTGGAGGTTGCACTTTTCCCTCTAACATTACATTTAGTACTCCACTGATGATTATGTTTGAGTTGGGGGGGTTCAGTTTATAAAATATGCATCTTGACCAGATCATGTGAGCGAAGCAGAGCAGTGTGACACTCCGCTCAATATTAATCCTCTCCATGCGCTCCGCTCAATTGCTGCTCACGCTCACCGATAAAAAAAGTTAGCTCAAATCCCGCTCCAACATGAAATTTCTCTGTAGTAGTTTATACTTGTTGTCAGACATGCACACAGTGGACTGAGGTGCCCCTCTGGGTGAAAACATAGTCTATATGCCAACATTTATTAGATTATGAAATGCTTAGTAATACACACATCTGAAATTCTGTGATTGTATTATATTTTAGTATATAAAACCTTGCTGTTTATTTTGTACTGGTTTACAATGGCTGTAAGATAACCTGGTCTACCAGACCTTCATTATCATTTGTAATCAGTCAGATATTTCTCTGTTAGCACATATGCCACTGAACATCATCAAATAATGCAATAAAAAAATACATTCTGTTGTAATTACCTTTATTTACTTTAAACTAGTCATCAAACATGCCTCTAAAAGTGATAAAACATATGTGCGGTGGTGCGGAAACTCACATATGGGCATATTTGCGCTTTTCAGTTTCAGATCATGTGTTGTGCTTGCGCTCTTTATACTGTTTGTACAACAGGGTTTAACCATGGATTTAACAAATAAAAAATGTGTCATGCATAAAGTGAGATTTTGTCCAATACTGTATATATTAGATTAAATCATTTTTAATTATCCCAAAGCAAATAAAAAATTACACTGCCTTCGTTTACAAAATGTTTTTTTTTCTAAAATAAGCTATAATTATTTATGGCTTTTTTTTCTCTCTGTGTATGAATGCAGCAAGCAATGTTGGAAGATGTTATCCGCAACTACTTATCTAGTGTCAGTAGGTCTTTGTTAACATTAAGGTGTGGATTTGGCTTTGGGAAACTGACCAGCAGTTATGCGCACTATCCCGATGCAGAAATAGAAAGCAATGGTGGTTGATTGAGTGATATGATTCCACTATGAAATTCTCTATGCGAGAGCAGAAGTCTTTACCAATCAAATGCTCAATTGTACAATGAAGGCATGAAAGCAGAATGCTGCACCTGCAAATTAGGACACACTGATCCACAAGATCATACATGTTTATTAGTTTGATGCAGGGATTTTTTGTGTATGTTCACCAGGATTCAAGGAAATATGCTTTGCCAATGTACAGTATTATTAAGCTAACATCTTCAATTGAGGGCGCTCTAACATTCCGGGCTTGCAGCTGTACTGTCATGATTGCAAAACAACAAGATACATTACTATTTATCTCTTAATTTATTATCGAATGGTAGTGTAGCCTACTAGCTCACCATTTGCTGCACTAGCATGTTCGCGTAAAACATCCTTGTGCTTCCTGGCAATGATGCATTAGATACCAAAGGGAATCTTTGCTTTCTCTCACAGTCTCTCTACTCCATTTCGATTTCTTCTCCTTCCTCGTTCATAGCTTTGATTTTTACCTTGCATTTATGTTTAAGGTTTGGCAACTTGCGTTTGAACGTGTTTGAACTCCATAACCTCAGGCCTATTTTTTTTTTTTCTTAGATTCCCAAACCAGCATATCTCGAAACACATTCTGGGTTGAGCGGGAGGTGCAGAGTGGTCTGAGTGGAATCCTCTAAAAGACACTCTCCGTTCAGGTGAAATTATCACCGCTCCACTCACATGCTATGATCTTGACAATATAACAGCCTGTACAGCTGAAAACGATTTGCTTCACAACTCGCTTTTGGCACCCCTATGTGTTCATTACACTCAGATGTGCCCGTACGCCCAACAACACTTACTACTTTGGCCACTGGGGACAGTGATTCGAATTTCGGTAAGCACAGGCCGATTTTAACTAAAGAAAAATGAACCTTCTGTGTAATCAGACTGCATGCTTCCCGTGTTTTCTTGAAGCAATCAACGCTGCTTAGCACTCAATGCACTCAGAGTGGCCATATCTATAGTGTCTGAGGATATGTTTTGCATTGACTAACATTAGTATGTGCACATAGAGTAAAGTACAATTATTCACCGTATAGAGCTTTTTGATTTGCTGTTACATTTATAATTCATCACATACCCCTGTTATAATTATACAGCATGGTTGTTATGTATGTATATAATCAGTGTACTTCTGATGTAATTGTATCCGACTCCATTAAATCCATGTAATGACTGCTAAAAGCTATGTCACTGATGTTTGAGGCAATATTTAAAAGGTTTGGGCTAAACATTTCCTTAATGAATGAACAAAAAATCTAAAAGTGTTACAGTTATCCCTGCTCTCCCCTACAACGTGTCCTCTCCAATGTTTCAAAAGATGCCTGCTTAGCAGCAGTTCAATGGACGTGAGTACAACGTAATGGTGAATACAGAAGCAGTAGGTAAGTAGATATGATTAAATATATATACAGTCATGTTAAGCAGCTCTTCTGCCTAATTTGCTGTGCAAATTATAGATGGCAGATTACCAGCCTAAAACATGAATCATTGATGTGAATCCAGTGTTTTAGTGTGGATTAATGTTGTAAATCCACACGGCTTAAAAGTGGAAAAGCGATTTCCATCTCACAATTATGTGATGATATGACATTGTATGAGCATCCACGTGCAGCTTTGCATGCTAAAGAGGGCCGTGCCGAGAGCGGTTGTGTATCGTGCCGTGTAAAAGGGGGGGAAATTCAATTTGTCGCACTGAGAACAAGGACAGTGTATTTAACCGATTTAAACAAATGATGCAGCAAAGGATTTTAATAATAAGATGCATACTTTATATCAAATCTTCCAAGATGGATTGAGCAGTTAGGTTTATATATATACAGAGGGGTCCAAAAGACTGAGACCGCATTGAAAATCTGGGATTTAAAATCTAATTTAATCCTGAAAATAAACCGATTTTGGACAAATTTAGTCAAAGAAATGTCATGACGTGAAAAATTTCTGCACTATATCATATTTGTGACACTGACCATGTTAACTCCTTTGTACAAAAGGTCAGATTTTCCTTTCTTCCACAGAAGCACACAAGATGCTCTTTAGAACATTCTCAAACTATGCTAGAATAACATGGATCATCAGGTTTTGCACAAAATGTGTCCATGCCTGTTTGAGAACATTTCACTCATATTGTTTTGCTGATAATATAAATTAGAAAAATGCCAAATAGAAGCATTTCCACAAGTAATCTCAGACTTTTTGACCCCAATGTATAATTTGCATAAGCTTAATTATGTATTATTCTAAAATGCTTTACATCACTCATACTAAATTCTATAGGCTTTAATAACGACCCCTGCCTATGGTCAGTTTGACGATGCACCTTTGTGATTGTTCAGATGAACCAATAAGGCTTTTTCCCAGAGTGAACTATGAGATCGGACAAGATAGATACATCTGTCAGACCGAGTTTGACTGCGCAAACACTACAGGGGCCCCAAGAGCTCACACACTCACGAGCAAAACACGTTCACCTCTTTCCCCTCTTGTCTCTGCTGATGTTAACTAAACTAAAGCATGCGATGTCTGCCTTTAAAGTCAAAAACACTCTGCACACTGTCATGTCCAATGTCATAAAAATGAACAAATAATGACAAAGAAATCCCCCATCCTTTCTGAAGAGATGAAAGAATGCAAATAGGGGAAAACATCCCATCACCTCTTGATTTTGGAAACTAATGGCTTTTAATGTATGCTATAAATATCTAAATAATGCATGCGGCTAAATATTTCATGCATGATTTTTTTCAGACTTTCCGCACTAGTTTGAAGCTTCTTAAGAAATTTCCTCACTCTCCCTTCACCGAGCAATTTCAGGCTTTATCGGTCGTTCATTGCTGATATGATGAAATTTTAAAAAGCGTGTGACGGCCGTGTGTCAGATAAACACATGTGTCTCATCAGGCGAGGCATAAGCCTTTGACAATTCCACTGCATTAAAATTAAACACAAACAGGAAACTCTGAACAGAAAAATATTGACAGTTGACAAGTGGCACATGGTTTTAATGTGACAAAGAAAAGTCATTTTGAGTCATTGGTCACACTTTATATTAGGTGTCTTTAACTACTAGGTACTTCCTCATTTGATACAATGCACTTATTTGATGCATTTTACTTACATTTAAAGCAAATGTATTTAATTACATTTGTGATAACACTGTTAACATGACCTCTGACCTCTGACCCTAACCCTACACTCCTAAACCTACCCGTCCCTCAACCTCAGTAACAGCTAATGTGAATCTTGTGAGAATTTTGCAGAACAACATGTAATTACACAATAAATGCATTGTATTGTATGTATTTTAATGTTAGTACATAGTAGTTAAAGACACCTAATATAAAGTGTGATCGAGTCATTTGTGACTCAAGAGGCTCTAAACTTGTGGGGTTCAAGAAGGTCCTCTAGGTACTGTGGACTGATATATAAAACACAATTGATGTTTATACTCTATATACTTCAAAATGTACTTCTAAATGTAGTGCATTAATGATCTGTAAAGCGTTATGGTAGAAAACAATGTTTATTAAAGTTATTAATGAAAGATATTATAAAGTGTTACTGAGAAAATCTAGCTTTTTTTAAATTTGGGGGGCCCTGGGTTGGCTGGGAGTCTGGATGGACAGTCTTTATAAGGATGAAAACTTGTGATTTACAGTATATTTCACATTGCTTGTACACTATTTTTAAATATTACACTAGTTTTAAAGGGTGTATCATTCTTGTACCCGTTTCTTATTTATGTCTATGAGTAGAAACGATTTGCATGATCAGACATGACATGGTCTGTACTAAATGCAATCTGACATAAACTTCTAATTTTTGATGAAAACATAATGTGAATAAGTAACTGCTGAGATCTACTAAATGGGTAACAGAATTTGTGCTTTTATAATGAAGTTAAATATTTATTTTACTAATGCTAAGTAATGTCCTAGTTTATGACCAAATCCATGTCATTGTTGAACTGTGGAACTCAACGTTTTATTAAAAGTCTAGCCCTGTCAAGTTCCTTTCAGCTAAATGTCATGTGAATAGATGGCAATGGCCCTTAGAAATTATTAAGTGGTTTAAGTGCTTCTTGTAATACCACAGCTGATGTATTTTACATAAGTAACTGTATCTTCTCATACAGAGAAGGGCAAGAGAGAGTGGAGACGGGCAGAGAATGGAAAAAAATTACATGTATCTGACATACATTTCACATGAATTATGAATACCCCTTTTAAATGTCTTAATTATTTGTGATTAAATATAAAAAGAGTACTATACTTGCATGTAGACCTGAGTGCTGACTATTTTGACTGCTTTGTTACAAGGTAAGCTGATATTGGCACTGGTAGAATTTTTTTCTTTCTTTCTTTTATCTGCAAATCACAAACCACATACCCACTTCTGAGTGCTCTAAATGCCAAATGCCTTTATCATAATGATGAAATCACTCAACAGAAAAATGACTTTTGCTAGTAGTATTACTATGCAAACTATAACTTAAAGAGGTCCATTTATCCTTTAATAAGTCTTTAAATGGACACTAGGAGAATGTTCATAATATATACACTACATCACCATAATGATATGGTCACCTGAACACCACACTCAAATTTGATAGATGGAAATGTAATTTTAAAACCATGGGCATTAATAGCGAGTTGGTACTACCTTTGCTACTATAACAGTCATGTGGAAAGTCTTTCCACTTGATATTGGAAAATGGTTGCAGGGATTTGCTCCCCATTAGACAAGAGCATTAGTGATGGCTGTAGCAGCAACAACCAAATCCAATAATCAGCAGTAACCACATACTTACATTTGACTATGTAGTGTATAGGCTATGTATTCACATTTATTTTTCTACTATGTATTTCTTTTCTATCTGGTAGCTTTTAGATTTCCATACCTGCAAATGGCAGACTGGCTGTAGGCGGGGCCTTCAGTTGCACTGAGAGCCTGGCCCACCTGAGTTTGAGTCAGACCCAGAGACAGTCGGCGAATTTTAAACGCTTTGGCGAATTCTCGAATCTCCTCCAGGTTTACACCGTCCACCTCACTGGGGGCAGTTTGAGGATCTACAAAACAGAGCAGAAAAGATCAAAGCTCATACTTCTTTCAAATACTTCCATTTGCAAGATAGACTGTAATATAACAGAAATAGTGAATTCAATTCTTCTTCCTCTAAGAATTACTAGCTTCTATTCATTTATTATTCCTGCATTTTTCTGGAACTGATAATTGATTTCTCTTTAGACGTGGTTTCTGATTTTCAGGCTTACATCACCTGAAAGGTTGAATGCCAGTTATAATATCATCAGCACTTACTGAAATCGGTCTAATAGTTGATAAATGTGTTAAAATTCCTATTTGACCAGCTGGGAGTGACACTTCTATCGGAAAGACTCACAGGCCTGGTAAAGTTGACATGACATTTATTTGATGAAATGATATAGAACCACAGAATAATATATTTTTCCTGCCCGACATAGGAGGCAGGGGGGAGGAGCCTACCCACGTGTAGGATGGGACTTGACTGGTGGCAGTGGGGAGGTGGAGGTTGCCTTGTTGGTGCACTAAAACAGCACAAGTTGAGAGCAGGCTTTTAAAGCAGTGGATGATGTATGATTGGCTATGAGCTAACAAGAAAAAGGCAAGATGTTATACAGCTGTGAGCCTAGAACTAAGCTTCTGCTTACATGTCCCAAATTAATTTCAGTGAAGAGCATTCTAAAACGCCTTTCTAGAAGCAATACATAGATATAAACATACAAATTATTTCATATCCCTTCTTTATTTGCTAATTTTGCTTAACTAGACACTTAACAAAGAGCTGTGCAGCGGTTACATTTCTATTTAAAGGAATATTCCGGGTTCAATACAAGTTAAGCTCAATCGACAGCCTTTGCGGTATAATATTCATTATCACAAAAAAAGTTTTGACTTGCCTCTCCTTTTCATTAAAATAATCAAAAATACGTTTTACAGTGATGGACTTACAATGGAAGTGAATGGGGCCAATTTGTAAACGTTAAAATTCTCATGTCAAAAGTCTAGACACAAGACATAAACAATATGTGTGTTTACATGATTTTAGTGTGACGAACTAACCTTTACTGCATAAAGTTATAGCCACTTTTACAACTTTGTTGCCATGACGATGCAATGTCAACAAACCCTAAAACCCTAAAATTACTGTAAAAATGATGATTTAAACAACATTAAAGCTCAAATAATACATGAGTTTTAACAGAAGAATTAATAGTGCTTTTAAAACATTCTAATCTTCACATTTCTGCCTTTAAACCCTCCAAAAATTGGTCACATTCACTTCTATTTTAAGTGCCTCACTGTAACTTCGATTTTTGCTTTTTTAAAATATATTATAAATGAGTCAATTTTTAAAAGTAAATTTTTGTGGTTATCAACATTATGCCACAATTACTGTTGACTGAGCATAACTTGTATTGAGCCTGGAATATTCCTTTCATTTAATTTTAGTAGAGGTAAGAATGCACTTGAAGCTCTTTATTCTATAAAAGACAGCATTTTATTGTTTATTTTGTGGTGTATTTTGGTTAATAATATGTGACTGGGTATTGTACATCACTGCCAGGTGGCCTTGGATCCTGCTTACATAAGAAAAGTTTGGTTGACTGAATAATTCATGGAAGTCATTATGAATGAATTATTAAAATAATCCATCAGCCATATTTAAAATAAAAATCTATTGACCCAGCACCTTGCCATTTCTTATATGCAAATCAGATCATGACATTTTGAATGCTCAGAATGTGAACTTGCTCTGAACACACACACACAGCAAATGTGCATTTTGTGTTTTTTCGACCAAATAATAATGATTTGTGACAAATGGTACAAAGGCAAACAAAAAAATACCAGGGAAATGCACTGGCAGGTACCTTTTTAGATGTCAAATTGCCTTATGCCATGTATTTGTTTTCATTGCTGAACAGTAAAAATAAATGTATTTTTAATAATATTACAATATTACCCTCCTATTGTCTCAGGGTCATTTTTGACCTGGGACAGGTAAAGAATACATACGTTATAAATGCAGCATATTTTTTGGTACTGTAACAAAAAGTTGTGACTTTGTCAAGACCATCAAAGCGATCAAAATAAAAAGATTAATATATTTTTGTATATAATTGTTTAAGAGTATTAGCCATTTAAAACCAACTGTTCCTTCCATCGTTTTTAAGGGTCAATTCTGAACCATATCGGAAGAACCAGTTGTGACCTTTGGCCTTCAGACTTTCTGGATGTTTCAAAGATTTAAATGTTTTTTGTGCATCTATGAATCAAATTTGAACTTCTCAAAAATGTAAAACCCTAGCCTCATACTGTTCTCTAGCTTCGCCACCTGATTCACTTGGTAAATCTTTCCCACGTGTGCATGTGCATATATGCATACTTTCCTCTCAAACAGGGTTTGTATACACATGCACATGTCCATACACAAACACACACAAAGAAAGTATTTTACAGTTTTGACTTTTTTTTTTTTTTATCTTTATTTTTACAATATAATATGAGTACAAATCAGATTTGTAAAACATCAGATCTGTATGGTTCTTGAAAGTATTGCATATTCCAACTGAGCTGAACACTTCACTCTTTTGTGGGTGTTCAGCTAGTCAGTTTTTTATTCCTCCATTCAAAACATGTTCTGGGGAATTAACGTTAGCCAAGGACATCACAACAAACACAATCTGGCATGGAGAGCAACACCACGGCGGTAAACTGATGAAATGAATAGTGAAAAATAAATAGAGAAATGAAAAAAAATAAAGAAAGAAAAGAAAAGGGGAAAAAATAATAAAAAGGAAACAGTCTATTGGTTCTGTCCACAGCAAGTTGATCAATGGCAACTTCCTGTTTATTGAATTCAAAACTCCATTGCAGATGCCATTGAAATGGTTTTAGGGCAATTGGCTGTGACAAATGAGAATTTATCTAAGTAAAACATTTTTAAATGGCCGGTGTGGCTTTGACAGGCTGGAGCAAGTGATTTATATGTGCTGCTTCTGGATGCTGAAGCCACTGTAAACCAAACCTTCCATTCATTAGGCCAACAGTTTTGTTAGTTAGATGACAGAATAAAATAAAAATCTGATAAAAGCAGAATGAAAAGACAGCATGTTAAATTTTCTAAAGTCTAGACACAAAATGTTGACCCCCTCCCTCAAAGGTCTAGACACTAGAACCCCCCCACCCCACCCACACACACACACACCCCGTCAATGCGTTGGAATTTTGTTAACATGAAAACTTCTAAAGATTACAATAGGCTCCTTTTATACCTGCCACAACAAGAAAGTGTACATCACCAATTATTATAGCACCAGAGACACAGTGTTTACAGTTTTTAAAGAAATCAACCTAATCTTAAACAGGAACAAAGTATTTTAACATCTTAAATATCTTTAATATCCTTAGCTATGTTTTCTAAGGAGCTTGTAGTGTAGCTAAATCATGCGTATAATTAGTTCAGGCAGGTAACGTTAGTCAAGCTTGAAATCAGCTGGTATGACGTCAACCAATACAATTCAGATGCTTATAAGAGAAGGTCTATTTAAGTCCTCCATTTATTCATTGCGTTAGCTGCCTTTCCGTTGCATGGATGAAAGCTGCACTTCTCACCCTCCTCCAACCTCAGTGCCACCTCTTTTATGGCAGCTTTGTCTTTAGTTTAGACTACATTTGATTGGCAGTTTGGAATTCCTATGTTCAATATGTTATTGCGTCTTGTTCTTGATTGATCAAACTGATATACAGTATTTGAAGTTCTATTAAGTGTCCATTTAATGTATTATGCAATGAACAATAGTACCACGTTGCACTGTCAGAAATCTTAAAAAATGGTACAATGTTGTAATAATTCTGCTGAATCTGATCTGTAACCCATGAGGTTTTTTATTTCCTGCACTGCCTGCTCTGTCCATGCATGGCTGCAACAACAAACCATACCACTAACACCAACAGATTGCTTCAGTTGTTCATACTGTAAGTGAATAAACTATTCATTCCAATATTCAAGTTAAAGTATTCATTTGAAAGAAGTGCTCTTGACTGATCAACTTTTTCAGAAAGTTAACTTGACTAGAGTTGAAATATTTTCAATTATGAGTAGCTGGTAGCTTTGGAAGCACCAGTTTCAAAGTATCTTTCTTAAGACTGGGTAAATATGTATCAAGTGTTAGCATGGCTAACACTGCTAACATGTAGAGATACAGTGGACACTCACTGCTGACTAGCTGCCCAACGCTGAGAGCTGAGGATGAGGAGGATGATGTTGAGGAGGAGGAAGAGGCCTGGCGGAGGGGGCTCTGGCTGTGGGGCATGCGGAGCAGACCTGGCTGAGACACAGGAGGTGCCTGCAGAGTTTGAGCGGCCTGTGGCAACTGTGAATAAACATAAGATAAACAACACATTGTAAAATGTACAAAGCATACTTTTTAAAAAATAAAACCGTTACAAAAATACTGTGGTAGTATTGTGGTACAGTAAGGGTACTATCACTGTACTCTGATTTATACTATGGTATTGAGTGATAAACATATTCATATACCATCATATAATTTCATGGTACTCCAAAGTCCTTCAAAGAATACCATGAAATTACCATGGTACCATGTTATTAGCATGATACATTACACTCTTAGAAAGAATGGTTCCATATAAACTTTAAAGGGTCATATAGTGTGTTAACTTCTTTTTTACACCTTCAAAGAATTTGGAATTACAAGTTGTAATCTCGGAATTCGATGAAAGCTACTACATGACCATTGTGATATCATGTAAAAAGAAACAAAATGGCAGCATGGAGGTTGCCATTATTGTAAATAGTGGAGCTTGAGCTTTGGTTGAGGACCGGTTCAATTTAAGATTGTTTGATATTATATTGCTTTACCTGTTGAGCAATTGCAATGCTAATCAGAGCCATGTTTCCAATCAGCATGCTAGCATTTACTGTGCTAGCTTGTTCTAGCTACTAGCTAGTTAGGTTCATTCTTCTTGAAGTGTTTAAGTTGAGCTTACATGGTAATATTAAGTTGAGCCAAAGAGTTATATTTAATCAAAATGTATAAGATAGCGCACTCAATATTTCAAGTTAAGAGCAATTAACATGCATGTATTATTGCATTATTAATCAGTTTACATTTGGAAACCCTAAAAGTTTCATTTTGTGGATTTTGTTTGTGTTGCCTTGTTTGTGCAAAAAAGGTTATTTTATTTTTATACCAAATATTTTTGACATAGAGTGCTCTTTTGAGTAAAGAACCCTAGGATTCGATATAGAACCCTTATAGACCAAAGTGTGCACCTGGTCCAAAAATCACAGTAATACATTTTTTTCAGTATTTTTTTGTTATGTTAGATTTTTTTTCCAAGCATGAATGGGCATTACAGTTTTTTAACATCTCAAATAGACAGACTAAAATAGAGAGAGGCTACACACAATTCTCATTGAACACAATGAGATATTTTTAACTACAAGAAAGAAAGAAAAAACGACAGCATTTGGATACTCAGCATTGAAATCTTAACACGGAAAAGGAAAAATATTAATTTACTGAACCCAGAAATCAAAATGATGTTGCTACAATATGAGTCATTATTATGGGCAATGTGGCATGACTGCGGCACCATATATTTTCATGTTTTATGCACCATTGTGTGCCTCTTACAAAATCCAGATGGTGCATCTCCTCTCAGAGAAAGAAACTGTTTCATGTGTCTAAATGTGGGTTGGCTTCTCTCTGCTGTTCTCTTGCACTATTAATTCTCTTCTGTGTGTTTTTCTTTGGCTGGTGAGAGATGTCAGAAGTGTTGCACACACTGTCAGAACTGTCGACAGGTCTGTGAAAATTACCGAGCTTCTCTGGATCGCTCTGCCGCCACTGTCTTTGACAGCCATAAATTATCGCTCCATGAAAATGTTCAGGAGTCAATTTGAAATGCAGACAAATCCATAAACATTATTACAAATGCATTACTGTGTTTATGTGTGTGATCAAATGTTCCAGTAAATATGACACAGAGTTGATCCAACAGAAATGAGGTTGACCTATACTGTAGATGCTTTTATTGCGGACCATTTCTGATTACAGGGTGGGGGATGGAATAATACTGCATGTTTATAGTCTGTGCTGTTTTGCACTACTGTTCATTCTTACTAATTTTCACTCTTATATTACAATTAAGTTCATAGTGTTCTTCGTAATAGTGTGGGTAAAACCTTCACATACAGTAATACCGTGTGTCTGTGTAAGTAGGTATGTGTTTCGCAGAGAGAAAAAAGAGGTATTAAAAGCCCTGTCAGCCGGCAGTCTCGCCATCTTCATTACAATTTTTTTTAATAAAAATAAAAACAAAACAAAAACTTAAAAGTACACACCAAAGTTTCCCTACCGCTTATTACCAAAGGCTGTGTCATTGGGTTCTGTTGGCATACAGGATCTGGGAACACTTTCTTGACAGTAAGTGTGAATAGAGTCTCACCAGAGTCCTTATAAGAACAACATTTCATTTTTGGCTATATTGTGCATAAATTATGATACATGTTATAGTTTACAGTTTTTGCAGACATGCACAAAATTGGTACAGTGTAGGATTACTTGGAATTATTAATTATTTAAAAAAATAAATAAAGAAAATGTGAATGGTGCCTGCCTGTACAAAACTCTCTCTCATAATGCTAGGGTGTTTTGACTGGTTTTAGGTCATTGTTAGTTGGTCTCTAGGGCATTACTAGGTGGTTTCTAGTCTAGATGGTTGCTTTCTGGCCCAAGACAATATTTATAGGGACTGTTCACACCAGATGCATATCTTGTATCCATCAATGCAGTTTTTCAATTGTATTCCTATGAAAACATGTGCTAAATGGAAATATTTGACCGTTGACCATATCTTGCAGTTTTTTTAGTGTCACCCAGGAGCATAATCTCATCCAATTTTTGTGAGAGCACTACTTCAAACTGCAATTTGTGCCAGCGCAAAGTGCAAGTGGGCGTGAGTGTTTCCGCAATCTGTGGGAGTATTGTATGTTAATGAAGTTGCGCAAAGAGTAATTAACTATTTTTTGGAGAAATAGGTTATTGCGCTAAGACATTTCAAAAGTACGTCTTATTTCAGCGCAAAGTCTGAACTAAGTTCCTGCATTTGCAGTTTGGAGATTTCACCAGCAGGTGGTAAAAAAGTTAATGTGCAAACTCTGAAATTAAAGTGGAACATCAAATGATGTCCATGACGATCACTGTTGAAGCCATTTTATGAAACAAATATGCATTACATTTGTTAAACTATCTTTAGGTCACGGTTCATTTTTCAATTATTATAATCATGTTTATATTTACAATTTTATTGATGATCTAATCTGTATTGGCATTTTTCAACCTGTTGTCATAGAGTGGTTTTTAAGTCACTGCAAAAGGGGCCGGTGGAAGAAGTTGTAGAGATTAAAATGTTTGGATTTGGTATGATTTGTTTTGACCACTTTGTTGTTTTGATTATGTATTATATTTTATTATATTTTGATTACAGTAAATGAAAATGAGTAATAATACTTACATTCTTTATAATTTAATGGAGAATAAATCCAAATCCTGGCGAGAACCACATTTTCCAATGCGTATAAATAGTCATATAAATATTCCAGAATGTAAGTCCATATATCTTTTCTTCTAATACATTGCACACAGTCCATTTACACTACCAACTTCTTATGAATGTGCTGTCTTTGTTTACATTGCTGGTTCTTGACATGTAATACAATATATAACAGGACACAGAGGAGAAGAAAACCTCAAAATAAAATTGCACTTGACCCAGCCCATTAGTGATTTTTTGCCAAACCAACTTGCGCCTAGACAGAGCATGCTTGCACGAAAATACCAAAACTTCATGGGCAAATTCTCATTCTCACTCTTAAAATAGAGCCTGCTGTGTCAAAGTTAAAGGGTAACTAAACCCTAAACCAACTTTTTTTAGTTAATGATCTGTAAGCATGGGGCTTTATTAGTACTGGTCATTGATTCAAGTAAATTTTTTGACATTTGTGTATAAAGTGTTTTAATTCTACAATATATGGTGTAATAACGTCTGAGTGCTGCCCTCTTCAGGTTGAACGGTGGCTACTGCAGTTGCATTTTCCTATTGGCTGTTGCGGTACTTCGTGACGTAAGCGGTGACAGCTGACGTAAGCAGGTTCCAGCTCACCACGCCAGATTCATGTACATGTCGTCTTGCGACCGTGTGAGGAATAATAATAACATAGAGTCTGACAGCAGCTGTCAATTAATCCGTCACTACGAGTCTCAGGTGCCCCCTCGCTCAGCCCCGCACTCGGTTCGTTCCCTCTATCCCCGCCGGGGTCTGCCCACTTTTCCAGCATTTTCAAATATTTCTAGTGGGTGGAGTCAGACTCTGAGCAGGTGTTTAGTTACCCTTTAAGAAGAACTTCAACAAAATTACATTTTCAGGAACTTGGTTTATTCAACGTCATATAAAATGTAACTCACATCTACACACACATTAATTTTTTTCAATCTTTAAGACACTCAGCGCTTACCTGTTGTCCAGGTTTAATAGGTGACAGTGTGATTCCCTGGGTGTTGATGACTGGTAGGATTTGGTTGCCAATCACGGTGGCTATAATCTGACCCTGTGCATTGGTCAGCAGCTGCGGTGTGATTGGCTGTACCTGCAGTGAGGCTGTGCCACCCCCTGATTGGCTGGAAGATCCTACAGAGTTTGGCATCAAAGGGATCGTACCAATGATCTATAAAAATAGTGAGAGGACAGAAATAAAATTCAGGTTGAGTTATTCTCAAAGTAATCAAAAATATATTATCTTTGAATAATTGAACACCACTAAAAGCTGAGAAAAATCTTCACTTTAAAACGAACACTTTACAGTGTAAAGACCATTTATACAAACTTTAAGTAATGTTGTCCCTCAGTTTGTGAAACTTATTAAAAAAAACTCTGTGTCAAAGCATTCTGGAGGTTTTAAAATCAGACATGTGCAGGTAATGTTTTCTTTTTTTATGATACGTGTGCTATTTGACACCACAATAGGAGCTGAAAGATTATAACTATGCACAGACAATGTTAGCAAATGATTTTATCACACCAGTCTCATCTTGTGGCTTTACTTTCGGGTGTATACTGTAACATTTATCTCAATGCAATACCTCATCCCATAGACTTTCATTGTAAATGCATTACTGTAAGACTAATTTTGCTTTAACACATTTCCATGTGTTTTAATATAATACCTAAATACAATAAAAAGATGAATTAAGATAGATTATGTAATATGTTGAAACCAAAGTCGTACCTCAGATGTTGTAATGATGGATATAGGGCTACTTAGAAAATAGACTGCATTACATATTATTTCTAATACAGTAGGCTTGAAAGACATCATACACTCAAACATTACACACACACACACACACACACACACACACACACACACACACACACACACACACACACACACACACAAAATGTGCTCTCTCCTCCTCTCTAAAGGTCAGGCTCTGAGTACCTTTATGTGTGCTGGTGCACACCACTGACTGTATTATCTATCATAAGACCAGAGGTAAAGTGTGTGTGTGTGTGCATGTGTGTGTGCGTGTGTGTGTGCATGTGTGTGTGTGTGTGTGTGTGTGTGTGTGTTTGAAAGAGAGAGAGAGAGAGAGAGTTTCTCTTAACCACTTGTCCACCAACAATATCACAAGAACACATGCATGCCCACACGCACACTCTTTTAATTCTAGTCCCATTATCCATAAGGGACACCCCCTCCCAATCCATTGCTGTGGTCTCTGGCAGCCCCCCTGTTGTCACAGATCACAGTGTACCCTGTGTGTCTGTCACACCCTGTGTAGCTGCAGTGTTTTAACTCTCAAGGCCATGGCTTCAATGAGCCATGTAGAACAACAGCTGTGGAGCGAAGGACCAAACGCCTCCTCACAAACACAATCACAAGGCTTAAGTCAGTGGGAAAAAAGACTTAAGACCCCTTTATCCAGAGCAACACTATTACACGTATAACCACCACACAATGCATTAATGCAGAAGATACTGTGTATTCTTGACTCACATAACAGTACATTATAATAAACTTGAGTTGTTACTAAAATTCCTTTTACTTATCACCATAACGATAAGACATTTCTAAAGACAAACAGACAAGTTGAAGCCATCCGGTAGCACAGTGGTTGGGGCAAATGTTAAAAATGTTTTGAGCCTTGGTGCATATACAGTATGGCTGATGGAGGTTTGAGTCCAGTCTGCAATATGTCCCATTCCTTCATTTCGCCCCATTTCCTGTCTTTCTACTTAGTCTATCAACACTATTATCCCTGATGTTGTTTTAACTCAAATAAATTGAGGACAATATAACATATTGTCATAAATCCTAACAAATTTACCTCCATTATTTAAGTGTTTTGAGTCAGGTGGATGATTTCCATGATTTCTCTAATTCTACTGGATTTTTTTGTTGTTCAATTTATCTGAGCAAATGAACAGGATGTTTTATTATACATAAAAGTTCTTTTTTGAGTTGACACAACTTAAAATTTAAAGTCATGTTACCATGTTAAGTTGCCATTATATAATTTTGTTTACTTAAGTTGAATCACCAAGTATATTTGTCACCTCAACTAAAAGACTTATGCTTAATCAACTACATTAATTAATTCATTAAGTATATTCAGTTATTTGAACTAAACAGGTCAAGTCCACATTACTGAAATCAATCGGTTGTCAATCTGTTGTCTCAACAAGACTTCTTAAGTTGAAAATAGAATTGATTTATAAATCAATTTAATGAGTAAAAGCAGAAAGATAACACAACTAAGTTAAGCTGAGTCAATGCAAATAATTTATTTCAGGAAAATGTACTTTCTTTAGGGCAACGATTTTCCACAACATTTTTAAGTTAAAAGAACTTGCCTGGGCTTACAGTGAACAAGCACAAAGCATGGACAATAATTAAAACATATATTTTTTTAGAGATAGAATGTATTAATGAGAAATTGTTTGGCAAGTCGTAATAATAGTATGTGTCACGTTCCTGTGTTGTCTGCCCCATGTTGTCTGTTTCACATGCCACTTTTCACATTCCATGTCACGTTTCCTTGTTGTCTGCCCCGTGTTTTCCGTTTCACCCTTCACGGATCACATTCCATGTCAATGTTTTCCTTGTTGTCCGCCCCGAGTCTCACTGTCCTTGTAGAAAACTACAATTCCCACAATTCCCAGCCTCCCTCACTGCCTGCAAACATCACTGTTCTCACCTGTGTCTCGTTTAGTCTTTATTGTGTCCTTGTGTATTTAAACCCTGTTTGTTCCTCCATTCCCTTGTCGGTTGTTGTATGTTGATATGTTGTTCTTGTTCGCTCGAGGTTCCTTTTTCGTTGTGGATGTTTTGCTGTTTGTTCTACCCGCTGTGTGTTCTTTTGTATTTGAGTTAGTTTTTCCCCTCGTGGACTTTTCTTTGTGTTTTGCTTATTTG
The DNA here is from genome assembly GCF_025860055.1 of Xyrauchen texanus. NCBI lineage: Eukaryota > Metazoa > Chordata > Actinopteri > Cypriniformes > Catostomidae > Xyrauchen > Xyrauchen texanus. The sequence goes on along the minus strand of NC_068316.1, from coordinate 21,307,731 downwards.
TTATTTTAATAAAAACTGCAGTTGGATCCGCACCACCCGTCTGCCTTCTCCTGACTTCCCATTGCATAACAGAACAACCGACCACACAAATGGATCAAGCGGTCCAGCAGGCCAACTACCAGCTGCTTTGTTTGAAGCAAGGGGACCGACCGGTAGAAGACCACGTCTGGGACTTCCTTGAGCTGGCAAACATCTCCGACTTCCCGGACTCGTCCTTGGTGGGTTTCTTCTGGGGTAACCTGAACCCCTCGCTGAAGGAGCGGCTGACCCCGGTGATGCGCGGCGGGACCCTGCAGGAAATCGTGGAAGAGACTTTGCTGGTCAGCGGCTCGCCACTCACTGTGGGCGTGCCAGAGGAGGACCCAACCTCACCTTCCACAGTGGAGTCTTCCCACTCACCCATGGCTCTTCCCATCACGCCTGCCCCACCTGCCAGCGAGCAAACACCCACACCAGTCGTTTCCCATGAGCCTGCACGGCCCACTTCGTCTGCCCGGAGGAGGAAGAGAAGACGGGCTTCCGCCTCCCGGCCCACGCCTGCCCCGGTCTGCGAGCCAGAGCCCACGCCTGCCCCGGTCAGTGAGCCTGAGCCCTCGTCAGCCACGGTCAGGGAGCCTGAGCCCTCGTCAGCCATGGTCAGCGAGCCTGAGCCCTCGTCAGCCACAGTCAGCGAGCCAGCGCCTGTAGCCTCGACCGTCCCTGAGCCAGCGCCTGTAGCCTCGACCGTCCCTGAGCCAGCGCCAGTAGCCTCAACCGTCCCTGAGCCAGCGCCAGTAGCCTCGGCCTTCCAAGAGCCAGCGCCAGTAGCCTCGGCCGTCCAAGAGCCAGCGCCAGTAGCCATGACCGTCCAAGGGCCAGCGCCAGTAGCCATGACCGTCCAAGAGCCAGCGCCTTTCAAGCCTCCCAGGGCTCCACCTCTCAAGTCTCTCGAGCCACCCAGGGCTCCGCCTCTCGAGCCACCCCGGGCTCCGCCTCTCGAGCCACCCAGGGCTCTGCCTCTCGAGCTTCTCGAGCCTCTCGAGCCGCCCAGGGCTCCACCTCTCAAGTCTCTCGAGTCTTCCAGGGCTCCGCCTCTCGAGCCTCCCAGGGCTCCGCCTCTCGAGCCTCCCAGGAATCCGCCTCTCAAGCCTCTCGAGTCTTCCAGGGCTCCACCTCTTGAGCCTTCCAGGGCTCCGCCTCTCAAGCCTCTCGAGCCTTCCAGGGCTCCGCCTCTCAAGTCTCTCGAGCCTCCCAGGGCACTGCCCCTCAAGGCACTCTAGTCGTCCAGGGCTCCGCCTCTCAAGCCACTCGAGCCTTCCAGGGCTCCGCCTCCCAAGTCACTCGAGCCTCCCGAGCCTTCCTGGGCTCCGCCTCTCGAGCTTCTCGAGCCTCCCAGGGCCCCGCCTCTCAAGTTTCTCGAGCCTTTCAGAGCTCCGCCTCTTGAACCTCTCGAGCCACTCAGGGCTCCTCCTCTCGAGTCTTCCAGGACTCCGCCTCCAGAGCCTCCCAAGCCTCCTATGGCTCCGCCTCCAGAGCCTCCCGAGCCTCCTACGGCTCCGCCTCCTTTGGCTCTGCCTCCAGAGCCTCCTTCGGCTTCGGCTCCACCCCCAGAGCCTCCTACGGCTCTGCTACCAGAGACTCCAGAGCCAACCAGGTCTTCGCCTCTGAAACCTCCTACGGCGCCACCTCCCTCGTCTCCGTCTCCTGAGCCTGCCTCGGCCCGGCCTCCGGGGCCTCCCTAGGCTCCGTCTCCTGAGCCTCCCTCGGCTCCGCCTCCTGAGCCTCCCTCGACTCTGCCTCCTGAGCCTCCCTCGACTCTGCCTCCTGAGCCTCCCTTGACTCCGCCTCCTGAGGCCCCAGAGCTTTCCATGGTTCCGCCTCCCTTGGCTCCGCCTCCTGGATCTCTCTCGGCTCTGTCTCCAGAGCCCCCCTCAGCTCCACCTCCTGAGCTTCCAGAGCCTCTCTCAGCTCCGCCTCCGGGACCTGTCCCTGTCCTGAGGCCACCTCCTGGACCTGTCCCTGTCCGATGGCCTCCTCCCAGGCCCCCTGAACCGGCCCCTGCTCTACGGCCATCTCCCAGACCACCTAAACCTGTCCCTGCCCGGTCGACGCCTCCCAGACCACCTAAACCTGTCCCTGCCCGGTCGATACCTCCCTGGCCTCCTAAACCTATCCCTACCCTGTGGACGCCCCCCAGGCCACCTGACCCGGTTCCCTTTACACACCCCCAGAGACTGCTTGTCTGCCCTTTGTGTCCCCGTGGACTGCCTAATTGCCCCTTTTGCCCCCATGGACTGCCTAATTGTCCCTTGTGCCTCCTTGGTCTGTCTCTGTGTCCCTTGTGCCTCCTTGGTCTGTCTATGTGTCCCTTGTGCCCCCTTTGGTCTGTCTGTTTTCCCCCTTTTCTTGCCCCTCTCTCTTTGAACATTTGTTTATTTTTTCTATTCTTTTGTTTCTTAGGACCGTCTGGAATCCGGTCCTTTTGAGGGGTGACTGTGTCACGTTCCTGTGTTGTCTGCCCCATGTTGTCTGTTTCACATGCCACTTTTCACGTTCCATATCACGTTTCCTTGTTGTCTGCCCCGTGTTTTCCGTTTCCCCTCTGGAATCTGGACCGTCTGGAATCCGGTCCTTTTGAGGGGGGGCTATGTCACGTTCCTGTGTTGTCTGCCCCTTGTTGTCTGTTTCACATGCCACTTTTCACATTCCATGTCATGTTTTCCTTGTTGTCCACCCTGAATCTCACTGTCCTTGTAGAAAACTACAATTCCCACAATTCCCGGCCTCCCTCACTGCCTGCACACATCATTGTTCTCACCTGTGTCTCGTTTAGTCTTTATTGTGTCCTTGTGTATTTAAACCCTGTTTGTTCCTCCATTCCCTTGTCGGTTGTTGTATGTTGATATGTTGTTCTTGTTCGCTCGAGGTTCCTTTTTCGTTGTGGATGTTTTGCTGTTTGTTCTACCCGCTGTGTGTTCTTTTGTATTTGAGTTAGTTTTTCCCCTCGTGGACTTTTCTTTGTGTTTTGCTTATTTGTTATTTTAATAAAAACCGCAGTTGGATCCGCACCACCCGTCTGCCTTCTCCTGACTTCCCATTGCATAACAGTATGAGATGGCAAAATCTTAAGAAATGTTATGAGTTGGCTCGTAAATAAATAAATAAATAAATAAAACTCTTTCCCAAACCTTAAACCTAACCATGATTTTAATAGGAAAATATCTTCTGTTTACCATGGAAGAAAGAAAACATCAGTCTTTGGAATGAGATTAAGGACACGCATTACAGGCTGTTGATATCCGATATACACTCACCTAAAGGATTATTAGGAACACCTGTTCAATTTCTCATTAATGCAATTATCTAATCAACCAATCACATGGCAGTTGCTTCAATGCATTAAGGGGTGTGGTCCTGGTCAAGACAATCTCCTGAACTCCAAACTGAATGTCAGAATGGGAAAGAAAGGTGATTTAAGCAATTTTGAGCGTGGCATGGTTGTTGGTGCCAGACGGGCCGGTCTGAGTATTTCACAATCTGCTCAGTTATTGGGATTTTCATGCACAACCATTTCTAGGGTTTACAAAGAATGGTGTGAAAAGGGAAAAACATCCAGTATGCAGCAGTCCTGTGGGCTGAAAATGCCTTGTTGATGCTAGAGGTCAGAGGAGAATGGGCCGACTGATTCAAGCTGATAGAAGAGCAACTTTGCCTGAAATAACCACTCGTTACAACCGAGGTATGCAGCAAAGCATTTGTGAAGCCACAACACGCACAACCTTGAGGCGGATGGGCTACAACAGCAGAAGACCCCACCGGGTACCACTTATCTCCACTACAAATAGGAAAAAGAGGCTACAATTTGCAAGAGCTCACCAAAATTGGACAGTTGAAGACTGGAAAAATGTTGCCTGGTCTGATGAGTCTCGATTTCTGTTGAGACATTCAGATGGTAGAGTCAGAATTTGGCATAAACAGAATGAGAACATGGATCCATCATGCCTTGTTACCGCTGTGCAGGCTGGTGGTGGTGGTGTAATGGTGTGGGGATGTTTTCTTGGCACACTTTAGGCCCCTTAGTGCCAATTGGGCATCGTTTAAATGCCACGGCCTACCTGAGCATTGTTTCTGACCATGTCCATCCCTTTATGGCCACCATGTACCCATCCTCTGATGGCTACTTCCAGCAGGATAATGCACCATGTCACAAAGCTCGAATCATTTCAAATTGGTTTCTTGAACATGACAATGAGTTCACTGTACTAAAATGGCCCCCACAGTCACCAGATCTCAACCCAATAGAGCATCTTTGGGATGTGGTGGAACGGGAGCTTCATGCCCTGGATGTGCATCCCACAAATCTCCATCAACTGCAAGATGCTATCCTATCAATATGGGCCAACATTTCTAAAGAATGCTTTCAGCACCTTGTTGAATCAATGCCACGTAGAATTAAGGTAGTTCTGAAGGCGAAGGGGGGTCAAACACAGTATTTGTATGCTGTTCCTAATAATCCTTTAGGTGAGTGTACATCAGCCATTTAAATTGCATAAATAAATATTGAACGGGTAACCAAAATATTTCACAGACATTTCCTTTCTTAAAATAAAGTGTTGCATAGGAGACTAGCTAAAATGTTATTCCAGTATTGTATCAAATGTAGGATTGGTCTCTATGGGAATAAAAGTCGTACCTTTCTGGCAATGTTGCCTTCATTTTCAACTGTGTTGAAAAATAAGAGGGCTTGGTGATGTCACCCAAAAAGAAAAGTTGTTTCAAAAGCTGCGTATTTTAAATGCTAACAAGCCCTGCATCTGTATAATCTCTGACCGTTCGTGTTCCCTCCTCTCTACGCTCGCCTCTCTTTGACATAATGATGATAGAGCAGTGAAAAAAAGGAGGGCTGACTATGTGTAATTCATCCTCACCACGGCTCATTTGTTTGCGTTGCTTTGCATTAAGCGACAGATAATTTATCTCTCTCTTCCTCCCTCCCTCCCTCCATCGCTCTTTATCGCTCCCTCCCAATTCTCATGGCCCTCTCTCCTGCCACTTAGCATATTTTATTGTGCGGTTTGGTGCTCGTGTCCCCCGATGTGGCATTTGCATGCTGTCTTGTCTCAGGACTTGTTCCGCTCAATTATTCACTCTCATTGGACTAAGTGGCTGCTCAAACATAAGCAGGAGCTGACAGCTACATACTGTCCCAGGCTGCTCGAAATAGCACCATTTACAGAACTCTCACCATGGCCTATCAGATTTTGTCTTTACACCTTAAACTGCATTAACTTGTATGTTACGATAAAATTCAAAAACGTTATGCTATCCTCAGATTTTTGTGCCAAATGTACTTTGAATGCAACTTACAAAAAAAGTATGTATACTTATGTACCAGTTGTGCTATTATAGTAGGTAAAAAAAGAGTTTATCTAGAACACTGTGGTGGAAATCACCATTTACATGTATAAATTTGTTTCATCCAATCAAGTTACACCTTCCGCATAAAAGCTGAAAATGGACCGATCATTTGCTTTAAAGTGAAAATTCTGTCATCATCTCACCACCCTCATGTTGCCCTAAACTCTTATGATTTTTTTTCTCCCCATGGAACACAAAAGGAGTTATCAAAAATGTCCAAAATGCTCTTTTCCATACAACGCAAATGTATAGTGACCACTGGCCATTTTTATCATTAATGAAATGCTGTGAATTTATTAAAATTTGTTTTAATTACATGATGTGCCGATTAATCAAATTCAATTAATCACATAATTTTTTGTAAATAATTGAACTAATTATAAATATAATATATAATAAATATTATAATTCAGATCATTTAAATACATTACATTATATACATATATTGTGGCAGCAGACAAGTTAAGTAATGCAAGATTCTACAATACAAAATGTGGCTTAAAAGTCAAAATATTGTTTGTTTTATTTCCATATAATTTAATACAGCACTATTATTGGCCTACTTCCCTCTGAGCTATTTTTAATTGTTGGTCTATGTACTCATGCATCAGACAGAGGCTTTTGGAGCATCTCAATTTAGATGCATTGCATTTCACCAGTTTTTATCATTTCAAGATCCCTGAATTCCATTTATATATATATATATATATATATATATATATCATATTTTTAATATATAAAAAATAAATTTGATATAAATATAAATTAGCTTAATAGATCAGGATTTGAACAGTTTAATGTCGTATTATCTCATAGACAGCACCAATTTAGCCAAGTGGTGTCCACTTAAAAAATATATATATATATATGTGTGTGTGTGTGTGTGTGCATGAGACCCTCATGGTGTCTGTGAAATTTGTTTCAAATAATGTAGCTAAGATGGCAAAAAACAACCTGGGCAAACTCGGAAGTACAAATTCGATTTAACACAGTTTCCATCAGTGGCTGACATGAGAGAGTTGACATGTTCCTCATAAATCCTTATAAATAGCAAATAAAAATACATCTGATTTAGTAAAACCATGTCAAACATATGTGGACTTTTCCGTTGACTCGATCATGTTGGATGTAAACAATTCCCTGAAACATAGTCAACCAATTCAACGTGAGCCTGTGCTACGCTCTTAAATCTGATCATGTATTTTATCCACATGAGCAACACCTGCGTGAAGTGGCAGGCGATAATAGCTACCATAAAATAAATTCTAAAAGGTTCATATATTGCGTAAAACATCTGTCAGTAACAGTTTTTCTTCATGTTTGTATATTTAGCTGCCTTTTTGTTTCTCTAAGGGATCGTTCATCCAAAAATGAAAATTCTGTCATCACTCACCCTTTTCATTCCAAATCTTTATGACTTTCTTTCTTCCATGGAACACAAAAGGAAATACTAGGCCGAAGGTTAGCCTCAGTCCCCAATCACGTTCATTGCTTCTTTTTTTCCATACAACAAAAGTGAATGGTGACTGAGGCTGTCAGTCATAACATTCTGACTAACATCTAATTTTTAATTCCGTGAAGTAAGAAAGTCATTAGGTTTACAACAACGTGGGGGTGAGTAAATGTACAATTTGTATTTGTTGTGTATATTATTACTGTAACATTTTTTTGTTTGTTGTAAAACAAATGTACTTTACACTGTGGTGCTTTTTCCTCCCATTCTCCCTTTTCTTTGTCTATTGTTCTCTCTGCTTTCCTCTTTGAGCAGAACTCATTAGGATTATACTGCCAGTGATTCCGAGGGAATGTCATCTCTTCCTCCAGCTAGGCCAATCTTTGGTGTTAGCCATGGCCTGCAGGCAATATCCCTGCCCATTTTCTGCCCTACTGCCCGCTGTTTGGAGGGGAATAGGATGGGGACACATATTGAGAAAAAATTCAAAAGTTCTAACATCCATTGCTGTGAATGCTGCACAGATCAGAGGCGACCAAAGACCATATTTTTTAATACAATCTTGGTCAAAGCTATAATTTGCTTAGCAAGTTTTAGTTAAGCAGTAATACATTAATTGTTTTATATAGAAGCCTATCTAAAGATTCATATAAATTATTAGATGATTTGTGCACTTTATTATAAGTCATTTTGTAAAAGTTTCTGCTAAAAACAGTTACACTTAAACCAGTGTGTGTGAGACAATGTTATTCATGTTACATGTCAATATAATGAATTCTAAAGTAATGACATATATAATTTGCAATTTTGACAAAAAAGTATTAATTTTAGTAGTATTACAGTGTACCAACCTCAATGTATTCTTATTACATTGTAATTACATATGTAATTATAATGTAATTATACTATAACATCGACAATTTAACATGTGACCTATATATATATATATATACATATACATATATATATATATATATATATATATATATATATATATATATATATTTATATGTGTGTGTGTGTGTGTGTGTGTGTGTGTGTGTGTGTGTGTGTGTGTGTGTGTGTAAAGGTATTTGAAACCTCTAATCTTTAAATTGTAATATGCTTACTGAATTTATGATTTCTCTCTTTGGAGTCGTGGTCTTAAACAAGGGTAAACTTGAGAAAGGTCCAGCCTGATCTCATTATAATCTCTGTAATATTTGTAACATTTAAGCGTACAAGTTTGTACATTTGGATAGACACTCAAATATACAATATGGACATTTGAAAGCATCTAAAATGTAAAAACATTTATGTATATACAGCTTTAGAAACATATTTCTATAAATGTTCTATAGTAAAATATTGATGAATCCATTACAACTATATTTGAATACAAAAATCGATCATAAATATATTTGTACATTTGTACTGTTTTATATATATTTTAGATCACTTAGCCCAACCCCAACCTTTAAACATAACCACATTTCAACAATATAAAAACATAAATGTATTATTTTACATTGATTAATGCTTTTTTTGGTTTATTTAGTTTTTTGGCATAATCTGAAAATTAATATTGTGTCCCATGGCAAACAAAAATCAAATTAAATGCTTAATAAATGATTAAACCATTACAGAGTTTTTATTCATTTTAATATTTTAAAGTTTATTCTTGGTTAAAGTGATGTAATCCTTTAAAACGTAATGTATGGATGCAGAAATCACACAGAACTGTAAAAACCATTAAAATGTCATATTATAATGTGAACTGCATTAAATAAATGTGATGGCATTTAACTAATCTCATTGAATATAAATTAAATGTAATTAACTGATTATTCAATATGAATCAATTCAAACACGTAAACATTTGTACGTTTCTATTAGTGTTAATACGTAAAATTATGTCATTTAGATGCTGTCAGTAAGTCAATATTGTGCGTTTCAGTGTCTCTGTCCAAACGTAAGTGAATGTACATATGCTAGAACCAAACTTTACATAAGAATACATACAAATTCTGATGAGATCACGTTGCAAGGTCGATGGATAAAACCAAATTAAAACTTCAGAAGAAGAGGTTGCTTAAGTCAAACAGTGTTAAAAAAAAAAAAAAGCTGGGAATTTTACACATGCCATCAGTCATTTGGCCCAGAAGAGAATGGGAAGGTCATTCTGGTGAAAACATTTGATCTTCCTACTCATTGGAACCCATAAGAAGAAAAAAAAAGGCATCTTTTCCGTCTAAAAGATGAATGACCGGACTAAGAAGTGGATGGCAGAGGACAATTTTAATTATACCGGTGAATACTTGTTTGCTATGAGACCCTGTAACATTTGCGAAAATACAAAACACTGAAGTGATAGCCACAGATGAAATACAATTTTGCCAACAATAAGCTGAAATGTAACCTGTACATCATCAAAAGAATGCAGTCAAAACATATGATGCTAAGTCAAGCTGAAATGTGTACAAAAGACTTAATGCTCAGCAGTATCTCTAAATATTTAATAACTTAAAATGACTTTCATTTTTAATTCTCAGAGGCAGTAACATTCAATATTTCCCTCTTCAAATACTGTCGTTGTCCTACAACAGTCATAATGTACCCCATCATTGCCTAGTTTTAGCCAAGTGAAAATGCTTCTACTTTTTAGACTGAGCTTAAAGCAACATGGCCACATTTATGTTATTTTAGTCATCTCCTATCAGGCCAATATTAATGCCTAAGAGCTAGATCAACAACCAAGTCTAACAAAGAGAGCTTCTTTTCTTTTAGTCCAAAAAAAAAAACACTGCCTTGTTCCTTTTTCCCTCTTTATTTTATTTTTGTTATCTGTGGCAGCATCTGCTCTTCCCCTGGCCATGTCTGTGGCTTGTATTAGTATCATTTTAATGTTAAAAGCAAAAGAAGAGAAGGGGACGAGACTCAAAAGGGTGGTGGGTGTTTTAACAGGCTCAAACTGAATAATGTACGTCAGTAATAAGGTCGGGAGCAGAGCCTGCAGCCCTGGGCTTTGACCATCTCAGTGACCTGATTATGTCAGCCAGTGTCAGCCACCATGACACTACAAACGCACAGAGCACCCCATCAGCGACATCGCTATGCCGATACGTCCAGTTGAGCCTTGCAGACACCTTCAGTATAGATGAGGCCACACCAGTTTGTTAAGTAACATCTACCATATACACACACATATGTCTTCGGATATGAGTGATTATATCATACATAACATATGAATATAAAAATTGTTTCATATGCACAGAAGCTCAATTGCAAGTGAATGTCAATATGTACCAACTAAACTGATATAAGAAACTTTTGTGGAAAGTTTTTGAGTGATCTCATTCATATTCATCTGTATTGGTATTTATTCATATTTTAATGTGTTTTTTGTGCATTTATTGATTTCTGTGTGTGTGTGCTGCTAGAATGGTTTCCTCCAATCTTTAAAAATCTCACAGAACATAATGAAACTTAACTGCATGAAACATATTTAATTAATCTAATTGTTAGATATAATGAAGCTATAAATTCTGTATATTCAATATTCTATGAATCTAGAAGTATTCATAAGCATTTAAAGGTAGTGGAAGTTGTACATACTGTACCTAAAAGGGTTTAATGGATTCTTCTGTGTTCAAGTCTATCATCAGCATTTATGGTATAAGGCTGATTACCACAAAAAGTAATTTCGTCTTGTCACTTCTTAATTTAAAAACAAGCAAAAATCACTGTTCCAGTAATGGACTTACAATGGAAGCGAATGGGGCCAGTTCATAAATGTTAAAATACACAAAAACAAAGTTGAAATATTAGATATAACTTTACACAGATGAGGTAAATGATTGTAACACACTAAAATCAGGTTAACATGTATGATGTTTACATCTTGTGGTTATACTTTTGAAACTACATGTATTTCAGCATTTATGGACTGGCCCATTCACATCCATTGTAAGTTACTCCGAGTAACTGTGATTATTTTTATGAATTTTTTTTTAAATGAGTGAAAATAAAAATAAAAATTTAGTAAACAAAATTATGCCACTCATTCTATCAAATGAGCTTAACTTGTATTGAAAGGAGAACATTCCTTTAATGTATGTGTGCTCAAACTACACTTCACTCAAATATGTAGTAATGAGATGACATCTCTAAAGCAAAAAATTAGAAGCATTCATTATATGTTTTTGATTACGTCCAGAGCAAAACGTTAAAAGCGTCCAAAAAGAAGAGAACACTCTAAAAAAAGATGGTTCTTCAAAGGTTCTTTACTGACCTTAATATTTCTATTTAGAACCATAACTTCCCGAAGAACACTTTTGTGCTGAAATAGCTCTTTGCGTTGGGCATTAGGGGTTCTTTATTCTGCCCTTTAGTTCTTTGAATTTAACTGTCAATAAATTCTTTCAAAGCCACCAAGTCATTGGTTTACTCACAGCACTGGAGTCCAGGCAGCTAAACCGACAGCTACACAGACTGTGCCACCACAGGTAAACTTCATATATATATATACTGTACTGTGCAAAGGTTTTAGGCACTTGTAAAACATTTTGCATAGTAAGGATGTGTTAAAAAATAATTAAATAAATAGTTTTCATTTATCACTTAATGTCATACAAAATCCAGTAAACATAAAAAATGCTAAATCAATATTCGGTGTGACCACCTTTGCCTTCAAAACAGCACCAATTCTGAACACTATATCCAGTACACCTGGACACAGTTTTTCTTGGTTGTTGGCAGATAGGATGTTCCAAACTTCTTGGAGAATTCGCCACATTTCTTCTATCTATTTAATCTGTCTCAACTGATTCTGTCTCTATATGTAATCTCAGACTCACACAATGTTCAGTGGGGGGGCTGTATGGGGGCAAGAAATCTGTTACTATGTTCTTCCTTTCTTTTCTATTCTATTTGCAAAGGGAATGTTTGGGAGTCTAAAATGTATATTTACTATTGACACAAAGCTGAAAATGTAAATAACCATCTTAAGACAAATGCAGACATTTAATGTCATAAATGCTTAATACAAAGACTTTTGCACAGTACTGTATATATTATTAAATATGTAACTGAAACATTTTAACCATTATTAATATTAGCAGGAAGGTTTTCTGGGATAAAAAAATCCCATTAGCTCAGATAAATGGTAGTGAGCATTTGCTTATTTTTCTTTTGCTTCACTCACAGTTTTTGAAAGTGAAACTTTGGCAAATATAACGTTTACTGTTTATCATACAGTTTATTTGGGGGCAAAACATTTTTTAAGAGGTTGGCTAAATTTGAAGTCATGATTTATACAATTTTTGTAACCAGGCTGTAACTGTTCATGTTAGGCATTTTCTCAGCTCATTCAAGTCCTAAAAATCCTAGAAGAATATACAGTAAACTGTATGGTGAAACTTGCCACAAGTTGTTACTATTTGTAAGCATTAACATGACTAATTGCTTAAAATAATTAATGCAACATTGTCCTCTACACATTCAATAATTATATGTTATACTACTGACATAATGTTCTGAAAAAGGTTTTTTTTATTGTGATTTCAAGGGTCCATTCCACCCGAGGTATGATTCATTGTCTGCTCTGAAAACAGCATAGGCTATACCTGCCTTATAGGAGTGGTGGTGGCGTAGTGGGCTAAAGCACATAACTGTTAATCAGAAGGTCACTGGTTCGATCCCCACAGCCACCACCAATGTGTCCTTGAGTAAGGCACTCAACTCCAGGTTGCTCCGGGGATTGTCCCTGTAATAATTGCACTGTATATTGGATAAAAGTGCCTGCCAAATGCATAAATGTAAAGCATCAGATTATGTGAGTTTTAAGTACTTTTATCTCCCTTTCTTTTTCATATCTATTTTTGCGACTAATTTATTCACAGTAATGAATTAGTACAATGTAATTTATTTGTGTCATAGATTTACATTTAAAACACAGCTACACTGTCCTCCAGCTGTGTTTGGTGAGGATTCTTCACTCCGCTTCTTCACTAAGCACGTGAGTGTTAAAGACCGAATTTGTGATCCATATTGAATTTTGGAATGTTTAATTTATTTACTTGGGTTTATGCATAAACATTTTGCCCAGTCACAAAATAAATAAATAAACAAACCACACCTTATTTCACTTTTCACATTGTGAAGGGCTCACATTCTGCACATTGTCCACATATACTGAAACACTGACTCTGAACCTAATTGTGTATTTCTATTCAGACAGACGCTGTTGAACCCTACAACCTCATTACTTGCAGAGAGGGTAATTACACCAAAATACACATTGATGGATGGTGGAGACATCATAAAGGATTGTGCAGATATTTTAGTGAAGCCTTCAGTTCAGTTTACCCTTCATTACATCTGTTTTGTGTTTCCACGGGACATTGTTCTTCCTTGAAGGACTGGTTGTCAGTATGAAAGAAAAATACTCTCTATTTAAAATATTAGATATTAATCTAATATTAGATAAAATATTAATACACAGCCTTAATGTGTTGAGCAATGTAGGGGTCTGCTATTTCATTTGCATATGCATTTATTGACTCTTTCACATTTTGTATTTGATGATATATTAATGTGAGTGATCTCTGCATTTTGATTTAATCACAATAATTTATTTATGTTTTCAACTAATGATTGCTGTAAAATCATTGTTATTATTTTCTAACATTTTTCATTTAAATAGAAAATAAAGTTCTGAATTGACTTGCCTTGCTTTTATTATTCATGTTTCTTTGTTTGTTTGGTTATATTTAATGTAAAACCATAGTTTAGGCTATAATATTTTATAGGAGCAGATATATACAGGGGTAGAAAAAAAACACTCAATCAATCAAAAAGGTTCTTTATAGCACTATGATGTTCTAAATAGCACTTTAAAAAGGAAGGTTATTGATGGAACCTTTAAAAAGGTTCTATTTAGCACCAAAAAGGGTTCTACTCTTGCTATAAGCCAAAGAACCCTTATCTGGAACTATTTAGAACCATTTTTCTTAAGTGTGTAGGCTAACAAGCCAGGCCCCAAGAACGCAATTTCTCAAACAATACTTTCCATTGTATTAGAGGAGAGGATGTGTCAGTGTGAGGAGGGGAATGAGACAAGGGTTAAGGTAAATAATGCCGTCTGTAGCGTGAAAGGGCACATTGGCTATACAATCTTTCCTTTAATATGGGAGCGGTGTGCACCTGTGATAAGATGATTCATTAGATAGGGCCCTGGTCTGACAAGCCTCATCGTTCAAGTCTCTGGATACTGATGGAACAATTCTGCAGTCGGCCCCGTAAATATGACAAGGTCAGTGTTTTATCCCCGTGCTCCCACGCTGCTGTCCAATTTAAAAACAACGCCCCTCTTGGGCTCACAGTCGCACTAACATGGCTAAAGACGGGGCATGGAGGTCAAGACTAAAGACTTATTTGGATTTAGTCACATAGGTAGTAACATTGTACTAATAAAGACAACCTCAAATTTCCTTTTTTGGTGAACGATGGCTTTAAGTGAACTGCAAAAACATAAGCACATAAATGTAGGCAAAAAATTGCTATTTGTCAACAATTCATTTACTTACGTCCTCTATTTTATAGTCTACTGATTCATTTACAGCAGACTTCAGCTTATATGTTCATTGCAATGCATGTGATCATTCATCTAAAACAAATTTGTGTTTATGAACATACCTGTCCTTGTGCATTGGTGACCAGCTGCCCAGTGACCCCCTGCAGACTGGAGAGTGCATTTCCAAACACTTGTGACCCGGCAATTGAACCCATCGCTGCTGCCGCGGCAACCGCTGCCTGACTGGCCAGAGGGTTAAGCTGAGGAAGTGAACACAGAATTAAAAACTAATGATATAGAATTCAAAATACTAAAAAACAATAAGTATTTATCCACACACCACATACAATAGGACATAAAGCTGAAATTGTGAAAGACATGAATGCACCAGTAAAATTGCAGTTGTTTAATATGGTTCATGGTACAGGTCTATACATGGCACGCTTTAACAGGAATCATACTTCAGTTCATGAAACAGTGCTTGTTACCAATTTATATTTACATGTTACATATTTATGAGTGAAACAGGGTATATAATGAAAACATTTAGGGTGAGACTTCAATTTGAGTTTACTGGTAATCAGTTACATGAAAAGTGAAAAAGTCTATCTTCTGTATGAAAAGTAAGACTGGGAAAATCATTATATGTTGATGAAAGATTACAAAGTCAATCATTTTGGAATAACATTTGAATAACATAGCACTAATTAATCGTTCACAATAAGAGCATAGTAAGAAAGTACAGATCAATATTGATTTCATGTTGACTTTAAATAGCTAAAATGAACTATAACTGAATATCTGTAAAGCCTACAAATTACACACTTGTATATCCGTGTGAGTAGGGTTGGACAATTATGACAAAAGTCATAATTGATGATTATTTTCTTGATACTGTAATTGTGATTAATTTTGATTATTATAATTTACATTAAAATACATATTTTGAGTGGGTCAACTGCATGCCGTATTCTTAATGTCGGCTACACATCAAAAACAAGCTGAGAACTGTGTTCCTGAATTACTGTATTGTGGTTCAGTACTTCAAAACTAGTTGCCTAAAACAGGAGTTATCAAACTGGGGTCTGTGGACCTCCAGGGGTCAGCAAGGGGGTGCTAGGAGGTTATAATTATGTTTTACTCTGCTTTCTAAAGAGATATATTTAAGGGTCCTTGGGATCAGAAAGTTTGAAAACCCATCGCCTAAATGGCCAACTTTACATTTGCCTTATATTTTTAAATAAAACACAAACCAAAAAACTGCAATTCAAATTTTGAACCAATTAAACACAGAAAGCAATAAACAATGCTAACCTGCGGCAAAAACACACGTTAAAAAGAAAATTAAAAAATATATAGTTGACATAGCATAAATAGACCTACATGGACTGTTATAATTGGCACTTTTCACAGTTAGTTTATTGTGGAAGCTGTAATTGTAATCTAGATTGTTATTTGATTCATTGTCCAACTCTACGTGTTAGTATTCTAACTTATCTTGCACTAATAACTGATTGTATGGTGGTATATTAAGGTCTTCAGTTAAAGAAGGCAACCAGTTTTCTTAACCCCTACAGTTGATTTCTCTGCTTCGGAGTGTACTGCCAGTGTCAAAAACGCACACACAAACGTACATACAAATGCACAAGTGAATAATAAATCAAGCTAACCTCCTAATAAGCAGGGAGAATGCAGTGCTTATTTGGTTGCAGGGCCTTATTAGGTTCTTTAAGTAGATCAAGAGCTCATGCAGGACTGCACACAGACTCCCCAATTACTCATCACAATGAGGCAGTAATGGAAACAGCACTCCGTGCAGACAGAGGGGAACAGGCGCGGTGACAAGAGACAGAAAGAGTCAAAGAAAACGGCATATCCTAATGGTAGTCAACAGCGATATAGGCAGCAAGTTATTACTGAAATCAAATTGCTATTCTTTTTGATGCCTTCTGAGTTTGCCTTAGCTATGTATCATGAAGCATATAAGCATGAAACGACTACGACATTGTCTGAACTAAAGTTCACAGGAGGATGGTGATCATATTTGTGATGCCATTGTACTTTAAATAAATAGTACACATAAAAATGAAAGTTCTATCATTGTTTACTCGCCCTCATGTAATTTCAGAACAGCATTATTTTCTTTCTTCCTTGAAATACAAAAGAAGACATTTTAAAGAATGTACTGGTCGCTCTTTTCCGTGGAATTCAAATGAATGGAGACTGGACATTTTAAGCTTAAAAAAGGATGCTAAAGCACCATGCAAGTGGCCCGTATGATTTGTGCACTATAGTCCAAGTTTTCTAAGCCTTATGATAGAATTCTGTGAGGAAAAAATCAAAAGATATATCACTATTCACTGAAAATATTTACATTTATCCTAGCCCTCCTTGGCACATTTATGTTAGTTTATGAGAAAACTAACGGTGTCTGATTCTTTTGAAATAAATTCTTGTGGGTTGGATCTTTAAAACGCTGACACTGCCAGACCAGACATTGACTACCACCCCTTGTATCATGGTTTGAATCCAGGGAAAGCTGAGTGCTACCTGCCAGGCTTCCAAAACAACCAAAACCTGGTTGCTAGGGTGGGTAGAGTTACGTGGGTTATCTTCCTCGTGGTCGCTTTAAGGTGGTTATCGCTCTCGGTGGAGCAAGTGGCAAGTTGTGCATGGATGCCGTGGTGAATAGCGTGAGCCTCCACACGCACTAAGTCTCAGCAGTAACGTGCTCTGCAAGCCACGTGACAAGATGTGCGGGCTGACTGTCTCATCCACTGCCACCCGGATAGAGGCAAGTCACTGTGCAACCACGAGGAATTAGAGTGCATTGGGAATTGGGCATGCCAAATTAGAGAGAAAAGGGGAGAAAAATCAGTAAATAACAGTGAAGATTATCAGTGAATAACAACTTTAAATTCTGCTTCAGAACTCTTGAATGTAGCATACAAAAACGTCATGGTTGCTGTCGTCACCTCCAGGGAACGAGATGTTGTGTCGATATAGTGACACTAGGGGTCGCTCTTGAGAGTCCCGAACACCTGTGTGAATTGGCGAGTGGAATTTGCATGCCACTCCCAGGACATATGGGTATAAAAGGAGCTGGAAGGCCCAATCCATTCAGGTTTTGTGCTGAGAAGTCCGGCCATTTCAGTGGCTAGTACAATGTTGTGGCAAGAGTGACACAACATCTTGTTCCCTCCATCTGAGAACAGAGGTTACGACAGTAACCATGACATTCCCCTTCTGTCACTCACTCGACGTTGTGTCGATGTAGTAACACTAGGGGTCCCTATAGAAAAACATCACAACAGCTGAAACACGTTACGCGAACTGCTGATGAGGGTGCAAGCAAGCTGCTGCGTGCGTAATAGCAGGAGCATCGGTCTGCCACGTAACCTCTCCCAACGCCCCAAAAGACGTCATGTAGTTCCCCACATCCCTGAGGGGCTTGTGGAAAAGATTTGTTTTAAGCCATTTTAAAGACAGAGAGTGAGTCTGCTTCACGGATGGCGTTGGGAAGGTCATTCCACTAACGAGGTACAGTCAAACCAAAGGTGTTTTGGTACATCTTTGTGTTGATACAAGAAGGTGCTGCTCATTAGCCAACCGCAGGCTTCTGGTGGGAACGTAGCTCTGCAAAAATTATTTTAGGTATGATAAATACATTCTTTAATCATTTAGACTCTCTCTCATTGGTCCAAACCATAGTGTATTTGTCTTCTCTGGAACCAAAACCAAGGTTTTAGGTAACTGGCTAAAATTTTGTCTAACATCTCCTTAATTGTGTTCATTGTGTCCAAGTTTTACTGGTTAAGAAAATGAGGGTGAATAAATTATTTCATAAATTTTATTTTTAAACTATCACTGTAACAGAGTGTATAAAGGATCACATAAGCACATGATTCATGCACGCAATGTATTATTCATAATAATACGATCGTAAGTAACTAGTAACTCACTACTTGAGTATTGTTTTAATTCTATACTTTTTTACTCTCACTCAAGTAATTATATACATTAGTACTTTTACTTCTACTTGAGTAATTCATTTTTAAAAGACTTTTTAAAAGTAGATATTTCTACTTACTGTATGTGTTCCAAGGAAGAAAGTCAAGTTTAAAGGTTTAGAACAACATATGAGTGTGAAAATTATGACAGAATTCAAATTTTCAGCTAAAATATTGCTTTAACTAAAGAAGTTAGCGTATCTAACCAATTTCAGGCTATATTCTTCTCCTGCTTCCTGTCTCCCCCAGTCTACATCCCCCCAACCCCCTTCCATCTCTCAGCGGGGGTCATTCAGCTTTGTTAAAGTGAGAACATTCAGCTGCCATTCATCTTTCATCTTATCCCACCATCATATATTACCAGTCTCTCTGAAATCAAATGATGAGAAAATACCACCGAGCGATCAATACTTTTTCATTGACAGTAAAGGTTAAGCACATTAAGAATGACACCGCATTTGTCTTATGAAATCATATTTCATGTTGGTGGCCTAAAATTGGCTGAGATTGATATTACGTCCCCCGGACTGAAAGTCATCCTTTTTTTATCACTAATCACAGAAATCGCCTCTTTGTGGCTGCCGCTTCTTTGTCCTTCTGCAGAAGTCAAGTGCCAGTTGATAATATCAGCGACCCTAAACATTAAGGGCAACAATTTTTTTTCCTCAATGCCTCGCCATGTGGCTATTGTACGTGATAAAATCTCTTTGAGACTTGAGGACATTTCTGCCTTTTGAGGCTTTCATTTTTTACCATTTGTCAATAGATTTTCAATTGATATATTTGTATGCAATGGTAGCATTGAAAAGCTACTTAAAAACAACTACAGTTCAAAATGCTTCAGTTTGACAATGGCTAATGTGTTCAATTTTTTTACGGGAGCCTTTTGTTGTTGTTGTTGTTGTTGCATTAGTAAAATTTCAGACAGTTTGTGATTTCCTGCAGAGTAACCCAGCGACACTTCTGAGTGCTTATTCTGTTAAAAGGAAAGGAGAATAGCTTTGTGATTGCAGGAAAGGTGGCTGTGTTGAGAACATCTTATCTTGGGGTAACATCTTCAGATAATAAAAACATGTATTTCTGAGAGGGGGGTGAGATGCAGAGAGAGAGAGAGAGAGAGAGAGAGAGAGAGAGAGAGAGAGAGAGAGAGAGAGATAGACAAGAATGGCAATATCAAGCAGGGATTGAATTCAAAGATTATCCTCTATACACCTATCTGAGGGCAAACAGTCTCCTTCACTTTCTCTCTCTGATGGAGTAGATGAAATGCATTCTCCTGGAATGATAAGATGGGTGAATTATCTGAGCTGATACAGTACATATAGGATCTTCTTTAGTGATCCACTGACATCTGAATGTTATTTTGCTGATTTCCTACATTCACTTGAGAAGTTAGTTGAAGATAGTCTCAGAACAAGTACCTTAAAGGTGAAGTGTGTATTTGTTTTTTTTTTTCATGTTAAAATACTTTTTTCTATCCCAGCTTAATATGCAGACACAAAAATAAAGCATTAGTTTGTTTCCCCAAAAACTTAAAACACATTAGCTCAGTGGCATGTTCAAAGCACTGCTCTTTGTTCGACCAGCCCGACAATCAAACATTGGTTCAAACAATAGCCTGAGTTTATGCTGGGACTATCTGTTTGTCCAATCAACAGACTTTTTGCAATAATGTGTGTTGATACTAATGCCGCAACAATTACACACTTTCCCTTTAACCTTGTGCGACCCCCCCATACACATGCATGGACATTGTATTCTGGCTCGCAATATGCAACACATAATTTAAATTAATTTAAACCAACTGATTTCAGTTCAGGAGACTCTGGGCTGTCAGTTAGACAAATTACAGAGTCATGTGACAAAACAGCATGGCACGGACCACAGCTGTGTTTGTCTTTGGGAGAAACACCAACAAAACTACATCTGGTAAGAAACCTAATAACATTTTTACATTGAAAACTGTTTCAGTCCAATATGCCATTTTTTTTTATTTGAGCTATTAATCGCAAAACCCCACGCTGCTAAACACAATGTACACTAATGTGTACTTTAATGCAATCTTTCCTAAGAAATCCTATTTACTGTGCATTTTCACATTGAGAATCAATGGGTTCTTCCAAAAACTTAAAAATGTTGCTTTCATATAATATACAAATTTATTTTAAGACGCAATAAACAATCAAGTTTTTCATCAAACCACACTATTATGACTCCATGATATTACTATATTACAGCTTCTTTCTCTGTTAAAACATAAACATTTTCTGTAAAGCTGTTCTGAAATTATTTGTGTTATGAAAAGCACTATACAAATAAAAATGAATTGACTGCTGCTGAAATCAGTGGTGCCTGAAACACAATAACCGCCATTCGCCACTAAATGGTGGTGACGTCACCACAACGCTTGTGCCAAGCTATATGCACCTTAAGGCAATGTGAAGTGTTGAAAGCCCGCTGACAGGAGGTCACGGGGCAGACCCAGATTCCACAGGTCGACTGACTGAGATGACTGGCTGATGGAACACCTGTGCCTCCCACTGTGCCAACTTGCTGTGCTTTAGCCATCCGGCGCTCCGCTTGTTGTTGTGAACGTCGCTCTTCCGCCCTATGTTGTTGTTGGAGGGTGACAGCCTCCAACTTCCCATAAGCGTCCTTCACGTGCCTCCTCCACAGAGGCCGATCTTGACACCGTTGGTACCAGTCAGTGGCAAGTCCACTCAGCTCCACATGCTCCTGTACCTCATCACTCCATCTCCTCTCCAGCCCGTGTTGCGCCCATTTAGCCCCCTCAATCTGGCCGAACAAAAGCTGTTAAGGCATGCGGTGGCTGGGCATGCGGGCTACATGGCCCAGCCAATGCAGCCTTGCCTGCCGGAGGAGCTCACCAATGGGACTTTGTACAGATCTTTCAAGGATTTGTGAGCTCCTCACACAATCCAGCCTGGTTAAACCACACACACCCACACACACACAACTTTTGGTGTGCCATGCTAAAAACTGTTCTGTTCCCCTCTGGCCACCCCATAAAAATAAAAATATCCATGGGATATTTTGAACTCAATCTGTGCTTACTAAAATTCAAATCACTTCCCCCAGTTGCCGAAGCTGTTGTTAAAAATATGGGCACATATTGTATTTTTAGTTGTAAGTAATGTTATACAGTCAACAGCAATACATATTTTATTAACTCTTCTCCCAAACCCAAACCCCAAACCTAACCATCATCTAACATTTTTATTTTAGAACAAAAATATAACCATACAACCTCAGAATCACACTCACAATTGTTTATGTGAACGCAATAACTTAATGGTTTGCACAGGACCGGTGTCACGAACCCCGCTCCCTCGCTCCGCCCCCTCGAGCTTCCACGCTCGTTCTGCCCCCTCGAGCTCCCACTCTCGTTCCGCCCCCTCGAGCTCGCACGCTCTTTTTGCTCGCTCAAGCCCTCACGGCCACTTTGCTCCTACTCGCTCACATGCTCGTAGGCAATCTCCCTTCCTCGAGTTTCTCACGCGTTTCCAATCCCCCAGAACATTATGACCACCTGCACTCGCGTCATCTGCACTCCTGCACATTA
Organism: Xyrauchen texanus; assembly: GCF_025860055.1. Classification (NCBI taxonomy): domain Eukaryota; kingdom Metazoa; phylum Chordata; class Actinopteri; order Cypriniformes; family Catostomidae; genus Xyrauchen; species Xyrauchen texanus. The sequence goes on along the minus strand of NC_068316.1, from coordinate 21,285,736 downwards.
GTTTCACCTGCACTCGTCTCATCACCTGTCATGGTTTACACCTGCACTCGCCCCTATATATATCACTACCCTTTCGTCTCACGGTTGTTGGTTATTGTATTTAGTTTCCCGTGTCTTTGCCCCCCGCTAGTCTCGTCTAGTTCTGAAACTCCTCTCGTTTACCCCTTCGCGTGCCAGCTCCCCTTGTTCCCTGTCTTTTGCTCCCTCTAGTCCCGTCTCGCTGATTCTGATTACCCCAGCTTTGACCCTACGCTTTCCCGACCTCTCTCTTTGGATTTGCCCCTTTTATATTCTCCGATTCCCCGGCTTCGACCTCTCGCTCCCCTTGACTACTCTTCACTGGATTTGCCCCTTGATTGTACTTTTGCCTGCCTGCAATAAAACGCAGTTTGACTAACATTGTGACTGTCTCTTCTTGTGCGGGTTACAACCAGTACCCATATCTTAGAGGTTGCTCGCACAACACGCTATCAGTAACAGGAGAGGTGATCACAGTGATAATGATGCAACTTTTTTTGATGGGTATGAAGTTTGTCAATTTATCAGCTGAATTGATTTCAGGGTACACATCCTGTGTGATCACGTTGAATACAGTATAACCTACTGCTTACGTTCAAGATGTCACTGATCCCATACTGTCTTTTCAATATTTTGGAAAATATGGAGAAGACCTCATTATCTACAGCTCAGGTTATTGTTGAGCGGTTCTTTCATATCATTTTGAAAACAGATCAATAATATTTGAGCCTATTTTATAATACTAAACAGCACAGCTGGGAAAAATAAGTCTCTGTTACTTGGGGGGTAGCAGGAAGCAGACTGGGAGAATATGGTGATTGCAGGGATTGCAGTGTTTGTCATTTAAACAGGTGATTTTCCAGCAGGCTGCCTCCACTTGGAACCATGTGGGGAGGCAAGAAACCATGTTACAGCTCCACTATTTGTGTTGATTGTATGTATGTGTGTGTGTGTGTAGATCCAAACAGCTGGCATCCTTTTTACAGACAAACAGCAGGTAAACACTGGGTAAAAGCAGGAAAACACCAATTCTTTCTCCTCTTGAAGAGGTGAAGGTTAAAGCTGAGGGAGAATGAGGTAGGATTTTGTCAAATAAGTGAAAGATCTGACAACATATCTGATTGGTACAGTATATTATTTTATAGAGTAACACTATATAGAAAGAAAGAAAGAAAGAAAGAAAGAAAGAAAGAAAGAAAAGAAAGAAAGGTTGTAAAGAAGAGTGTTAAAACACTCTCACACACGTTTTGGACCCCATGGCAAAGTGGGTGAGTAAATTTTAAACTCTATTAGGTTCTGCAAGACCTGCAATGGCAGTTTGACCAGCGGGTCAGTTGGAGCAACAACCCATATAATCTCTTGAACAAGGGGAAAACGGCTAGGGAAAAAATGGCAATGGACTTCTGGACGTCAAAGTAAAGCGCTCCAAAAGCAAGAGTTAATTTTCCGCCTGTTCCGTTCAGACTGCCAATTTAGACTTAATCACTTTCTCTTCTAATACAATAGGAAGAGACAGACCCTAAGGGACAGACTCCTGCTAACACTACAGGAGGAAACACCTAAAGCAACTCATAAACACATTTTAAAGATAAAAATGTTACAAGAAATGTATATTGGCAGGGTGTATGAAATCAATGTTACAGGAAAATTATTCAGATGATCTACTATAGATAGGACCTTGTTCATTGCTAAAAATAATAATAATAATAATTATCAATCTATAGCACATTTAATTTATTATGTTATCTTAATCATTATTGTTCTCTTGCTTTCCAGCAAAATATCTAAACATCTTAAAACAAAATCCATTTATTCGAGAAGCAGAATTGTGTAAGATAATAGTTGTTTTTAAACAATATATCTTGAATTTAGTTTACTCTTTTTACTCTCTTTATGTTATTGTTTCAACATAAACCTTGCAAAATTTTGCAGCATTATCTCATGAAAATTACATGACAGTGGTGACATTAATGCAAAATGATATTATGTGGTTCCTAAACATAATCACTGAAGCAACCATGTAATTTTGTGGTGCTTCTATGACACTTTCAGCACATTTTAACAAGCTTTTCAGGACTCGTTCCCTCGTCTTTTGAATCGCAAGTGCAATGGTCAATGAGTTGAGCAACAGCGCAATTAGATTTTCGCATGAACAAGCTTGTAAATAGTTAGTTATGTAATGCAAACATGAAAATGTATTGTCTTACAAGTCATGCACTATAGTAAAAGTGTTGTTTTCATAATTTTGATTACTGAAGAGATTACTTTGCATTTTATTTTCATTTGTTTCATTTAATATTTAGTCCTTTCAGATGGAAAACATTTATACATATAAATGATGCAATCCAAAGTGTATTTGAACAGCGGTGAAACACTTTCTTATGATGTGTTACATTCATACGAGCAGACAGAGAAGTTTGTAGTAAGTTTGGAGCAGAAGAAATAGAAATATACCTTGTGTAAATCGTAAGCTTTACACTAAGCTAAAATGCTAATTCTAGCCATTTTACACGCACATGTTACCAGACACAATAATTTTATTTACGTATTTTTTTTTCTCCACTTTTTCTCCCCAATTTGGAAATCCCAATGCGCTCTAAGTCCTCGTGGTAGTGTAGTGACTCACCTCAGTCTAGGTGGACGACAAATCTCAGTTGCCTCCGCATCTGAGACCTTCAATCCGCGCATTTTATCACGTGGCTTGCTGAGCGCATTACTGCGGAGACATAGCACTTTTGGAGGCTTTACGTTATTCTTCGCGGCATCCACGCACAACTCACCATGTGCCCCACTGAGCGAACCACATTAAAACAATCACGAGGAGGTTACTCCATGTGACTCTACCCACCCTAGTAACCGGGAGAATTTGGTTGCTTAGGAGACCTGGCTGGAGTCACTCAACTTGCCCTGGATTCAAACTTGCAACTCCAGGGGTGGTAGTCAGTGTCTTTACTCGCTGAGCTACCCAGACCCCACGATCATATTTTTTATCAAGAAAATTTACGTTGGATCATAATTTCTTTTTTTCTAGTAATACTTTTGATATTAGGGCAAAAATCGTAATCTTGATAATAATTTTGTATTGTTTTCCTGTAAAAATATAAAAAAATCCTTAAAACAAGATCAGTTTGATTTACCTTTTTTAGAAACAACATTGCATAATATATTTTGGTTTTTCAGAGAATGTATTTTTAACATGTGTACTTTGTGTTACTGTACTTTTATAGTAGTTTTTATAGTCAAAACAAGTGAAAAAATCAACCAGTGCTGAAGAAGTAATTTTATTTCAGAAGTAACCCTCCCAACCTTGTGTGTGTAGTATATATATATATATATATATATATATATATATATATATATATATATTGACCTATAGAGTAAGAAAAATAAACTTAATTCAATATATATTTTACTTAATAATAATATGAAATTTTGCTTCTTTAGTAAATGTGCCTTGTTTAAAGCATGTTTAGATGTTTAACTGGTAAACAAAATACATATTAAGAAAATTTACTTTTGGAAGTGTTCAGCATTAATTTGTCATAAGGAGAGACAACAGGCAACTTTACACAAGCCTGACATCGGTTGCTGTCAAACAACTGAGATGCAGGAAAAAATGTTTGTGCATCATAGCAATTCCTCTGTCAATCACAA